>NW_018744003.1:0-24885 GCF_001683475.1 Chenopodium quinoa
GGAGGCCGGGTCCCAAATGGCCCCGGTGGAAGGTCCCCTCTGTTAATTAGCCACATTGTTTTCCACCTAATAATAAACTTTTGGTCAATTAATTATCTTGGAGGAATTTACACAAGGGATTAATTGATTGATAAGCTTTATTTGTTATTTTTTTAATAATTTAACTATTTTAGGAAAATATCTTTACCTGAAAAAATAATTGTTACAACTCACGCGATAATACATCGATAACATTTTCCGGCCCAATACATTTAAAAAAAAATAATTAATCAAAATTTCTGATTCCACAAAAAAGATGAACAATTGGTGTTATATGGGAAACTAATACGAACCATTGAATTAATCCGCTACTCCCTCTTTCTTATTTATTCTCTCGAGGCTAAGCTAGGGCTTACCAGGGTTTTTGCTTCGTGGAGTGTCTTTCTTCCTTCTGGATATAAGAGGTGAGATTTTCTGACGATTGATTTGCTGAAAATCTTTGCATAAGTATTGGTTTTGGTCCGCGAGACTGATTGGCTGGATTGATTTCCAAGATGGAAAATGGCTTAACCCTGACAGAAGAGGAGGAGGAAATTATATACTGCGAAGATGAAGAGACGGAAACGATATCAAAACAACTTAGGCTTTGCCTTGTTGGAATGCTTCTGACCTTGACCCTGTTCGAGGCGATGCAGAACACGTTGAGGATCGCTTGGAGGTTGATGAAAGGGGTTGTTGTTCGTGAAATTGAGAACAAATTATTTATCTTTCAATTCTTTTCTATTACTGATAAAATCAAAGTGCTATTGAAGAAGATTGAGGAAGGAGTTCAGCCATTAGAAATCTCCTTTGATACGATAAGAATGTCGGTCAAAGCTGAAGATGTGCCTCTAAATAACGCACTAAGTCTATTTACAAAGTCTCAGTGGCCTCAAGTATTGGTAGATTTATTGAATTGATGAGTCTGATCCGATAGGGTGGAGCAAGTTTATGCGGTTCAGGGTGGATTTGAAGTTGGATAAACTGCTTAGGAGACGTATGCGAATTGCTACTCGAATGGAAGTAAACTCATAAAATTCTCTTATGAGAAGCTGATGGATGCATTAAACCAGTATATGTCAACAACGTATGAAATATGATGACGTGACCCCTGTTTCCTGAATTACTTTATGGGATGTGACTGAGAGCTTTCACCTATGAGAAAGAGGAGAAACTGTTGACCATAAAAAAGAAGAGGAGTTAAAGATGTGCCAAGAGTTTCACAGGGAGTCTACGAGAAAGTAAGGCCAAGTTAAAACTAAACTTTGACAGGGGCGAATAAGGGGAAATTCCCTGTTTTTGTTTTCTCATGGGGGCATTTTCGTAAATAAATCAACTAATTTTTTCATTATTGTGGGCTCCACAATTGAATAAAATTGAATAAAATTGTTGGTTTATTTACAAAAATGTTTTCACTATGAGAAAATGGGGCTCCCTCGCGAATAAGGCAGGCAGTGGTGGAGTTGCTTTAATCAAAGGGGCTGCTTATGGTTTATGATAATCCTGTGGCAAAAGAAGGATAGGAGACTGGTGAAGTTTTTTTGCAGATGATGATATTGATATGTAAGAGAGCAATTCCAGATTCTTGAAAAGACGGAGATTGGAGAGAATGTCAACTAATATGGCCTCATCGGCTGGGAAAAAATAATGAACCTATTTTTGATACTCATATGTAAGACAATCCTAATGACTCGAGTTTTTGTAGCTATTCCTTTGTCGAGTGGTGGTAATTTGATCTCTAATATCAATGAAATAATGGCGGAGATTGGTGATGACCAATCCGCCGATCCTAATAAGCTACAACTGTCGAGGGCTTGGCAACCTCGAGCAGTTGGTAGGCTCCGAAAGTTGCTGAATACAGAGGGTCCGGAGATTTTTTTAATGGAGAACTAAATTAGGTGTTCGAATAATTAATAGAGTTAAAGATCGTCTTCTTATTAGTTTGGCCATTTTGTGGATTCGGAGGGTAGGTCGGGTGGTCTTGGTTTACTAAGGTCTGATAATGTTGATGTTGTGGTGCTGTCATCCTCTTCCCATCATATCGACTATACTGTTCGAGGCTTATTTAATAATGAGATTTGGAGGCTCACGGGATTTTATGGGTGGGCTTACAACACCCAAAAATTTCTTTACTAGGAGCTTTTGAGAAATTTTGTATAGTATGTCTGACTTGCCATGGTTGGTTGTTGGTGACTTCAATCAAATTCTTTTTGAAGCTGAAAAGAAGGGTGGTGCCCCTCGGGCACAGCGTGAGATGGATGATTTTCGGGAGGCGCTAGATTTACTATGGTTTGCAAGATCTAGGGTACAATGGAGAATTATTTACGTGGTGGAATAAGCAGGCTGATCCGGATGGTATTTGTGAGCGTCTTGACATAGCGGTTGCGTCTGTTGATTGGATTACTTCAATCTCACATGTTGCTGTTTTTAGCCTTCCAAGAGACAGGTCTGACCATGTTCCTGTTAAAATTACAAATGTTGTAGGGATCGGAAGAGGTCACTACGACACTCAAAGAATCACCAACTTAAGACAACCAACCAAATATCCAAACCAATCAATCCAAAATATCACACAACACGAATATGAAATATGGACAGCAATATTTCACTCACAAAGCATCAATAATAAGCGGAATAAAATACAAGTAACACACACGAATTATAACGTGGAAAAACCCCTTCGATGCGAAGGATAAAAACCACGGACCTCTTGAGGAGTCCACCCTTAATATTCTCTTATTGATAATAAAATTGAGGGTAAAATGAACCCAATATAGTTCACAACAATTCACAACCCACCAACAACAATAAAACAATAAGAGATCAAAAATTAGAGAGCAAAAGAGTAGAATTCACCCAAAAAACAGAAGTTCCGTCCAGAGACGACTGCGACCAAAATAGAGCTCAAAACAACGATCCAGCCGTCCAAAATGAAGCCCTTGATGTCTGGAACAAGCTTCCAAAATTTGAGCACGATCTAACGGTGAAAACTCTGAAAACAACCAGTTTTTGAAGGCTTCCCAGAAAAACTCCGAAGTTGAAAGCTCTTGTAAAAGAACTCTAACTCTCTCTCTATTTTTTTGTGTGTATGCTCAGCTGCTAGCTGCCTCACTTGGTCACTTGTTTACCACAAGATTTTCCATCTAAAACTTCCAAGAGAAGCCACAAAAGTCATCCCAAAGCTTCTAGAAGAAGCCACAACTAAAGTCCCTAAATTAGACTTAATTCAAGCTAGTAAAATGTAATAAAAATGGACCAAGTAAATGGACCAAAACAAGATACATTTTACTTCAATTGGGCTGGACCCATAACAAATGCCCTTCTGGTGGGGGTGAAAAGAAGAAATTTAGGTTTGAAGATATGTGGCTTACATCTCCGGGGTGTGAGAGAGTTATCAGGATGCATGGTGTAAAGATAGCGAGCTGGTTAATGCAGCAGATGTCATTGTGAAGATTAAAGAATGTGTTACAGCTCTTTAGAAGTGGTACTAGGAGGAGTTTGGGCATATACAGACGAAAATTAAAAAAGGCAAGAGAAAGATTGGCCTACTTAGACAATTGTGCTCCAACTGAGAGAGTAGTGGAGGTAAGAAAAAGAGTGTCAAACAATCTTGATGATTTGCTGCATTTAGAAGAAATAATGTGGAGACAGAGGTCCGAGGATATTGAGCCTAAGTGACGGAGATCAGAATACAAATTCTTTTCATATCAAGGCATCCAGAAGGAGAAAGAGGAATTTTATCAAAGGTGTTTATGATGAGAAAATGGTGTGGAAGACTAATCCGGATGAAGTGCAGAGTGTAGCGCAGGGATACTTCCAGAATTTATTCACCTCAATACGACCTGAGTTTTATGAAGAAACTATTGCTGGCGTTCAGGGAGAGTGACAGAAGAAATGAATGAATGTCTCATCCGATCTTTTGATCCGGGTGAGGTTTATACTGCACTTTTCCAGATGCATCCAAGTAAAGCTCCTGGTCCAGATGGAATGAATGCAAATATTTTTCAAAAGCACCAGCATATAGTTGGGAAGGATGTGTTAGAGTATGTCATCTCTATGCTGAATGGTACGTCTGATTTGTCGTGAGTTAATAATACCCATATTGTTTGTATTTCAAAAATTAAAAATCCCACTGCTATGAAAGAATATAGGCCTATTAGCCTTTGCAATGTGATATATAATATAGCCTCAAAAATGTTGGCAAATAGACTGAAGTTAATTTTGCCAGATGTTATATCTTTGAATCAAAGTGCCTTCACTCCGAGAAGGTTGATCACAGATAATACATTGATCGCATTTGAGATGTTCCATTATATGAACAGTTTGAATTCAGGAAATAATGGAAATATGGCTGTCAATCTTGACATGAGCAAGGCATACGATAGGGTCTAGTGGATTTTTTTGGAGAAAGTTATGTTGACTATGGGCTTTCATGCTGATTGGGTTCTTATGGTTATGAGCTGCGTTTCTACAGTCTCACACACGATTGTAGTAAATGGAGAGGCATCGAGTGCATTTGTTCTGGAGAGGGGCCTCCGCCAAGGTGACCCCATATCACCAGTGGCCGACTTGGGCTTAGACCTGGTGGGTCAAGTGACTCACCAGGCCCAAAAAAAATTTTAAGTTATTTTTTTTTTTTAAAAAAAAAAAAAAAAAAAAAAAAAAAAAAAAAAAAAAAAAAACTAAAATCAGTTTTCCCCAAATGACCAAATCACGAATTGATTTCAAGCCCTAGCCTTCTTCAGTTCTTCTCTTCGCCAATTCGCCTCTTCCTTTTAATCCTTCATCAATCATCTCCAACTCCAATTCGCCTCTTCGCTAGTTCGCTTCGTCTTCCTCTTCGCATAATTTCAGGTTAGTAGATGCATCTTTCGGCTTTTTTTTGTTTATTTATTTATTTAATTGTTGATATTACTTGTTAGTTATGAATTAGTAATACTAAATTTGAACCCTAAATCCCTAATTGTTCAATAATCAACTCAATTTCAGAGAATTTTGCATTATTTGAAATTCTGAATTGTGAATTTGTGAAATGTTTGACACTTTGACAGTGCTCTTCGCGACTTTGCTAGCTTGCTCACGCCTCCAGTGCTGGTTGTGCTGCTGGCCTGCTGGCTGCTGCTCGCCTGCTGCCCTGCTCCACTGCTCCACTACTCTGTGCTCTGTCCTCTGTGCTCACCGTTCTTCGCTTCGTCGCTTCTTCTAAAGTCTAATCTCCTATTCTCATTTTGCTAGTAAGTTGATTTCTAATTTTTAGTTTAAAATTCTAATCTTCAATTTAATTCAGTCTAATTAGTTTATTATATTAAACTTTGGTTGATTTTGTTGTTGTTTGTTTGGTAAACTTTGAACCTTTTGTTAATGTTGTTGGGTTTTTGTCTTTTTGATGAAATTTGAACCTTTTTGACCATGTGATTATGTGAATTGTGGTTTGTTTGGTAAAATGATCTTTGTAAATAATTTTTATGGGGAATTTTGCTTGATTTAGTTGATTATTTATTCAAATTTCAGAGATTGAAAAAAACAAATGGTCTGTCAATTATAAATCAAAATTTGACTTTTGCTCACAAAAATAATGAATTATTTTTATTTTTTTTTTGTAATTTCCACATTTTCAATACCTTGACTTTTATATGGGCCGAATATGGATCAACTCAGATCACTTCGGCCAGCTTGGATTGAGGCCCGCAATAATCATGTGTTGCGACCTTGCGTAATGCTAGGACTTTTGCAACTCATCATGCTGTCATGCAACTTATGCAAGAGTTGTACTTTTGTCATCCTTTTGTATAGACTAAATAAAAGCTCATGCGATGCACGATTTTCCATACATATATCTCAAGAAAAGATATTTTCTATACACTCTAAGTTTTTTTTTTGTTTTTTTATAATTATTTGATTTATTTTACAATTTAATAATTTCAGACAAAAAAAAAAAACAAAAACAAATAATAATTTAATTAAAATGATATTGCCAATTACAAAAGTATAATTTTTTAATGTAAATTATAATGCGACTTAATTTATTGTTGTTTTGTATTTTATTCGTTGTTGTTAGTTAGGTGACAATAATATGATATCTTTAAAAAAAAATGAAAATATGATATTTCATTGATTACATATTAGGATAAAATCTTTAATGTGAAAAGATAATAATTTTTTATTTTTAAAAAAATTTAAATCCTAAATCATTATTAGTTGCTTTTTACACTTGAAATTAAACTCTCAAATCTATGTATAATTTTGTATATATCTTGTGATCTCTTGATCTATAACAAATTATCTGTCTTTTCAAATTTTTAGACATAAAATGTTTAAAGAAGGTAAAGTTTTTTATTGCATTGTAAGTTTTAAATTTTATTTATGAAAAAACATCTTATTAATCGGGTATTTAGATAAAACCATTAATTTCATAAGATAATTTTTATTTTTTTAATAATATAAATCCTAATATCCCACGGTTTTTTATACATAAAATCTCATAAAAATAATTTTTGTAATTATCATACTCATAATATTTTTGAACATTAAAAATAATAGTTATTAGATGTAATATTTCGATGTTAAAAAATTTGTATTAGAAAAAAATTTCGATAGGATCAACAACTTTGTTCACACCAATATCTCTTCCATCTAATAAAAGTGGATAAATAGAACATGTTATCAAAAATAAAATTTATATAAAATTAATCTTTATAGTTTTATAAAATAAATTAAAATATTTACCAAAAAGTGAATAATTGTTGTGAAATTAATCTAAAAATTGTAATTATACAAAATTAAATCTATGCATTGGAATTTTTTCATCATCCCCAATTGCCCAAACAATAGTATTTTGGAAAATTGAATCATTATTTTATTGTCGCTGACAATGCATGTGATATTGCTTCTTATTTGTGACGACTGAAAAGTATCTAATAGAGTAAATTTTTTCCTTCAATCAATTTTGAACAAAATTGTAGAATAAAGTTAAATTTAACTGAGGCATGAACGTAATCACCCTGTAATTAAAAATAAAAAATTAAGTTAATTTTATGACTTAACTAAGTTACATAAATCACAAAAAATTTGTTGTAATCATAAAATTAATTGATAAAAACTAAAAGGTTCATTAAAAGGTTAAAAAAATGTAAACGATTTATAATGATATAATACCTCCTCATCCAATAGGATCATCAGGCGAGAAACTCACACTTTGATATTCTATAGATTTTTGCTCGAATATAATTCTCTAATTAAATTAGATCTGCATGTAAAAACAAAATTCAGTAAACAAAACATAAACATGTAATCATTAAGTATCCCAAATAAACACAATTTAAGCAATAATCACAAATATACATTTAAACATGGGTTTTAAAAATTAGGCTAAGAATTACGTACCCAACCATTGATGACCTAATAAAACTGACACAAAATTAATGACACAAAATTTGCTTGGTTTGGTTTTGTATTGGTACGAAATTTTATTTTTTAACATAAAAACTATCAAAATTTATCTTATAATAGTAGGTATATAAATCCTATATCTAAAGATGATTATTTTAAAAGATAATTTTTAGTTTTTTAAATAAATTAAATCCTAATAAATCAATATTCGTTGTTTTTACTTACGTGGAAAAATTCTTAAATCTCATTCGTCACTTTTGTTTAGGTGGCAAACGAACTTTTTAATTCCAAAATAAAATAGAAATCTAATTTTTAATTGGTCGACAATATACCTTTGCTTATGTGGCACGCCGAATGCTCTCCAAAAATGCCTCCTTTATTTATATATATATATATTAGATTAGTTTAGATTAGTAAAATAAAATACTCGTATTTTTATCTCTATTCTATTGCACGCAAATAAAGCAATCAAAGCCGAAGCTTGCATAAACTACTTACTGCACATAAGTAGCCACCCTGGTTTTCCATCCCAACATCAAAGCCTAAGTATTCAACTTACGTAAACTCTTTTGTATAAATAAATAGATATAGTAAAATGAAGTTTGGACATTAATTAATCACAAAGTTTTCCGCCGTGGAACACTTAGCTCTTAACTGATTTGCTTTTACTATCCTAAGTTATTTTTTTATTAATATACGGAAATACCTAGAAATTTCCTTTTATATAGGTTGGTTTAACGCGGATTAATGCTTTATAATTTTTCCATTCCAATAAGAATGCATCACGCATTTGTCTTGTTGACCGTTTTAAAAGAGTTGAATCAATTACTTCAGCATATGTTAAGCATGCAACTTTCTCTTTCTTATGACAATATCCACTTAATATATTTCTTTTTCATTATCCTCCTTTTATTAAAACTAGTTATTTTTGGGGAGCTCTTTTAGTGGTTGACAACATATGTAATATTTTTAGGAGTATAAATGTCCGCACACTAATTTAAGAGTTTTTTTTTTAAAAAAAAATAACTTTAATGAGGGAGAATAAGTAAATAAATATTTTAGAGGGTATAATTGTCCAAACACTATTCATAAGAGATAAATCATTAAATCACATAAGGAAATCTTAAAGCCAATTAACATCACATTAATAGGGGCATATAGATAAATAAACATTTTTAAGGATATAATTGTCCTTACACTATTTATAAGTGTTATCTCATACTTTTTAAAATGTAGGGATCATTAATCACTCATTTTTAAGGATATAATGGTCCCTTTATATTTTCAAAGTGCCCTAATTTTACCAACACATGACATTTGATAATGCAAAACATCGACAAATAAAAATTTAATAGTAGATTTTAAAAAGTTAATATGCGAAAATAATATATTGATAGGATTCTAACAAATTATATACTAATATAACCATATATAGTCTTATGTATAAAGCACAAACATTAGCTAAAGTAATGTAAGTGAATAATGTAAAAATTATCATAGTGGGACATTAAAAAACAACTGAAAGAAAAATAATACGAGTTATCCTACAATTAAATAAATTATTCTTAAACTCTGTGTAATTTCAAGTGAGACAATTATTTTGGAACGGGAATAATAAATGTTTTCTCAATAAGAAACAATATACATTGACAATGTATTCGGCCAATAAATTAAAGATTTTTTCATTGACTTATTTTTAAAACCATATTTTTAAGTCGTAACCGAACGTGATTAAAACATCATCACTTCGGATAATTTTATTTATTTCCTCCAATGATCTCTCGTCCTTTTGATTTTCTTCATCTTCCTCTCACTTTCTCCCTCTAATATCTCTTTTTATTTGCTTACTTTACTAATAGACTATTATTTTTACTAATCACATGATAAAATGTTCTAATTATGGCTCGTTACTATATAATGTCACAAGCTATTGCAAACATTTCTCCATCATCCTCTTTTCTTTCACTCTTCATATATATTATCTAACTACGCACAATGATACTTATACCAAAAATGACTACACTACAAGCCCTTTCTAGCTTCATCACAGTCACACCAACGCATGTAATGTCACATGCAAAACCTAATTCCTTCAATTTTTGTTGTCGTCAACCAATTTTTTCTAGTAATCAACCTCTCTCCCTATCCCAATCGTCCGATTTTAGCCTCCGATGCTGCCCACCACATCGTTCCTCACTTAGCCCTCAACAATGTTTACCCAATCAGTAATTCCTTTTCTTCTAGTTAATTACTTATATTTGTTCACCACATTCATAATTTAAGTTTTTCCTTAATCTTAGCTTGTATATAACAAGAGATAAATTGGTGAAAGTCATAGTCTATACGGAGTAATATTAGTTATTTATGTTTTTGGACACTCTTAATAACAGTCTACTAATTGAATATTTCATGTGTATTCTTATTGCCAGGATGAGTGGGTTTCTAGAGATCGAACTCAAAGTACGGGACTATGAATTGGATCAATATGGTGTTGTTAACAATGCAGTCTATTCGAGTTATTGTCAACTTGGTACGTACATACTACTACGTTACAAAAACATGCATTTATGTTAGTTATATGGTAGGGTGTAAGTTAAATTTAATATTATTTTTTAACGTAAAAATATGTGAAGTATATATTAAGGTGTATTGATGACATGCATGTTCTGCTTTTAGCCTCTTTGGGATTAAAAAAATAGGAATTTTTTCTTTTTATTTTTTTAAAGTGTACAACTTTACAATGATTTATCCTAATAAAAAGAAAAGGAAAGTGAGTCATTTATTATTAAAATGTGACTATTTATGGAAATTGACACATCCATTGATGTTTATTAAATTATACACAGCACATCATGAGATATTAGAAAGCATTGGTCTGGATGCTAAAACAGTGGAGAGCAACGGCGGTGCTTTAGCGTTGTCAAAACTTTCTCACACTTTCCTCGCACCACTTAAGGTACATATGCACATTTCGACCTTATTCATTGAATCATTATTGGCTGTTTATTTTGCATTATTGAGAGTAGAAAGTAAAGTACTTCCTTGTTTAGTTTTTAAGTGTACCTGTTTGACCGGCATAATTTTTTAGAAGTTTGGGTTGAATTTTTTGTAATGATATGCATATGAGAGGAAAGAGTTGTACTTGAAATAACGGAGGGAATGAATATCATGTCAATGTTGGGATTGGTTATCATTGACAGACAACCCAAACTTAGGGTATGCTTCAACCTAAATACTCCATTTGTACATTATTGTTTAGACCGTTTTGACGCAGTAAATCTGTGTTACTCATTGTGAGAAACATTTTTGTTTCTCACAGTGGCAGTTTCGTAAATAAAATGTACCATCATGACTAAAGTGGTACAATTTTATCATCCATTTCGTAAATAAAATGTACCACCGTGACTAAAGTGGTACATTTTATTTATGAAACTGTCACTGTGAGAAACAAAAACGTTTCTCACAGTGAGTTACGGGGGCGCCCTCGTTTTGACGGTTTTAATATAGTATTTACTAGGTACAAAATAAAAAGTATTGGTTATAATAGCTGAAATTTTTATAACAAATTATGTAAAATAATACCTGAATCTTGTAGAGAAATTTTCTAAGGTTTAAAATTCAAATGAGGTCAATTGACTCCATTATTATATTGTTATGGTGGCTCCGCCCCTTAACTCGTGTATGTAAATGATATTCAGTTATGACTTGCCCTTGGCCACCCGACGAAATTTTATAATAATACCTTACTGACGCACTTGCGTGCTTATTTCGTGTAATGCAGAGTGGAGACAAGTTTGTTCTAAAGGTGAAGGTCTCAGAATCCTCAGCTGCTCGTATATTCTTTGAGCATTATATCTACAAGTTGCCAAATAACGAGGTTTGATTTTTTCTTACTCTTTTACTAGCTGTTATTGTTGTTTTAGCTTGCTAATTAACTAACAACTTCCACAACCTTTTGTATAACAGCCGATTCTAGAAGCAAAATCAGTTGTTGTTCTTCTTGGCAAAAATTACCGCCCTGTTCGTATGCCTACAGAGGTGAAATCCAAGTTAAGGCAGCTTATGATGCATCAAGAAGCGGGCGCAACGCTTATTGATCATGCTATGTCTACTGCTCCCTCGCTGTTGAACGGGTTGATGACCATTCCAAATGTTTGTGAAGCAACAGCAGGGTAACTTAGAGCATGATTAGGAGCAATGTTAATCATGTATGTTGGACAATTTGTGTATTATAGAAGGTCTGTAGTTCCGCAATTTGGAATGTCTTTTGTTAGGATGTGCGCTTGTGAATTGTGTGTAGTCAGGGTATGTTATATAAATGAACAATTGTTACTCTGTTTCTTCTAAGATAAATTTCTTAGTTTAACAAGCACATAAATGAATCAACACGAAACTTTAATCAATAATATCATAGATTAACTAAATGGTAAAATTAGAATTTAAAATTTGAAATTCCAAAAAGGATCTCTGAGATCAAGCCATAGTTCAATTAGATAATCACTTGAAATAGTATACATAGATTGTTGGAAGTATGACTAATAAATTTTAATATAAATTTTTATTTATTTCATATTTGTGGATATGCAAATAATAAATTTAACAGAAACTTTTGTGTGTGACTGGTCACACTGTGTGGCCAGCTAACACACAAGTAACAACCCCTGACCAAGTAACCCTTGACCAGCCGAGTAACCCCTGATCGACCTAATAACCCCTGACCGACCTAGTAACCCCTAACCAAGTAACACTACTAGAAATAGGTTGTTTTCCGACGGACTCAAATTCCGTTGGAAAATTCGAATTTTCCTACGAAATATGGTTCTGTAAGAAAAGTCCGTCGGAAAAGCTGAGTTGCGACGGGAAATCCCTCGGAAATATTCCAACGGAAATTTTTTCCCTCGGAATTTACTAATTTCGACGGAATATTCCCTCGAAAAATTTCCTTCAGAAGCTGAAAATTCCGAGGGAAAAAAAATCCGTCAGAACATAGTAATTTCCGAGGGATTTTAATTCCGTCGGAAAGTTCCGACGGAATTTAAAGCCTTTCCGACTGATTTTGACTTAAAAAAAAAAAAAAAAACCTACAAAACCCGGAAACCCTACCCTTTTCATTTCTGTTCTCTCTCCTCTCTTCCGCCTCTTTTTTCTTTTTTCTCCTCTCCTCTTCGTTCTCCTCCTTCCTTCGTTCTCCTCCTTCATCTCTCTGCCTCTTTTCTTTCTCTTTCCTGTCTTCCTCTCTCTCTCTCGCTTCTCTACTTCTGTTAGTTTCTTTTCTCTTCGCTTCATGGTCGTTGAAAACCACCGTCAAAGCACAACCACAATGCACCGTCGTCCACCATCGTTAAAACGAAGGTTTTTGGGTCAAATTCGACCATGAAAACCGTAGATCTAGAGTTTTCATAGTCGAATTTGGCCTTCTAAACCCAAATTTGAGGTTTTATGCAGTGGAATCAAGGTATGAATCTTTTTTTTTGTTGTTTTCGGATTTTCTGGATATTTGTGGGTTGTTTTTTCTATTTTTTCCGGAAAATTTTCAGCTTTTCTGATTTTCTAGATTTTCTGGAAATTTTCTGATTTTTTTGGAAATTTTCTGGAAATTTTCGGATTTTCTGGAGGTGGGGCAATGGGGTTACGGTGGTGTGGTGGGTTGGGGTGGTTGGTTACGGTGGTGGGGTGGTTGGTTACGTGGCTAATGGGGTTCCGGTGGTGGGGTGGGGTGATTGGTTACGGTGGTAGGGTGGGTTAGGGAGTGGCTAATGGGGTTACGGTGGTAGGGTGGGGTGGGGTGATTGGTTACGGTGGTGGGGTGGGTAAGGGGGTGGCTAATGGGGTTACGGTGGTGGGGTGGGGTGGTTGGTACGGTCGTGGGGTGGGTTACTGTTTTTTTTTATTAAAATTTTCGACGGTAATTTCGTTGGAAGCATAGTTTTTCCGACGGAATATTCCGTCGGAAGTTTACTCGGAACCTTGCGACGGACTTTCCATTTAAGTAAAAATTGACTCCGACAGTTAAAAATCAGTCGGAAATTCCGTCGGAATGGACTTTTCCGACGGAATATCGCGAAATTCCTACAAAGTGTAATGCGACGGTGCTTATGGATGGAATTTCAGGGTTTTCTGAGGGATTTTTTCCGTCGTTGATTGGCTGTTTTCTAGTAGTGTAATAACCCCTGACCAACCAAGTAACTCCCGACCAAGTAACCCCTACTAACTGATAACCCCTTTTCATAAATTAATTTTAACTCTACTGTTTGAATATCAAATAAAGTTTAATTTCTGGAGAATAGAGGAATTGAGGAGAAGGAGAAGAACAAACCAACTCGAGAGTAGAACCAAAAACAATCATCAGGGGTTCGGTGGTGTTGTTGGCCGCTGCAGATGAACCGAAATTGGTGCAATTGGGGTCGTTGTGATGGTGCGAAGGTGCAGTGGTGGTCTGTTGCGGCGGTTCGGTGGTGTTGTTGGCGGCTGCAGCTACAACTAGGTGATTGTGTGGCTACCGATGCTGCAGCAGCAACGGTTCGGTGGTGTTGTTGGAGTGCGTGGGTGAGTTGGGCGGCGATGGTGGAGTGCGGTTGTGGCGGTGGAGGAGGGTGGTGATTGGTTGTTGTTGCTGTTGTGATGAGTCGGGCTGAATCGAAACTAGGGGCTGGTTAGGTTGTTGGCTTGATTGATTGTGGTGGCTGAAGGATGCAGGGGTGAGAGGTGGAGTTGTGGTGTAGGATTAAAAAAAACAAAATTATGGCTGGCCACACTAAAGTTTGTCTAAATTTAAATCTAAATTTCAACTTAAGATATTTAGAAGTAGCTCGATAAACAAACTTATTTTATTTATATGTGTGATAAAGCATCATTGTCCAAAAATCGAATTTGTACGTTCTGTATTATTCATAGAGACTCTTAGCAATTCAATTGATCTCCACTAATACATAACTCTTTCTTCTAAGTGTCCTACAATGAAATAGATTGATGAACACTATTGATCAATCTATTTCATTGATCTCCACTAATACATAAGTCTTTCTCCTAACTCTTTAGCTTTCCTTTTCTCTCTCCTTCGATTTCCTTCTCCATCACTGCGCCGCAAGCAACGCCATCGATGGCTAGGGTTTTCTGAAACAAGTTTCATTCAAATTATCTCCTGTTTCATTCAGTTTTTGTGAAGTTTCACAATTAATCATGCTTTTCCTTTTCATTATTTGTAACTTGATGTTTAAATTTCAATTTATACAGATTTATTGATTTTTTTTGTGCTACTTTGTAGAGGATTGCGATTAAAGGGTGAGGTACTCCTTAAATCATCGAGGCTCAATTGAAATGACGTACTCCTTGATGTTTAATTCTTGTTTCTGTTTAACTTTTAGGATTTTATATTGAAGTGTGCGAATTTTACTTCGATTCAAATTATAAGTACTTAAATTTTAAATTTTACTTTGATTCTTTTTTAGATTCAATTTCTAGGGTTTATGTAATTGATTCTTTGTACGTTAGTATGCATTATTAAATTGTACGTTATGGAAGTGACTAAATGATATATGTTTGAATGCTTTGTTGTGCGGATTTGGTGCCCTTTTTTGTTTGTAATGGTTTTGTGAGTATAGTAGTATCTAATGTGATTTTGAAAATAAATTTGGATGTAAATTTATGTGATTATGAAAATAATTTATGTGATTTTGGTGCCCTTTTTTGTTTGTTGTTTTTTGAGTTTCAGTTTGTATGTGATGTTTGATTTTAAGTTTGATTTTGTCCCTTTTGTTCGATGATTATTGTAATTTTTTGATTCTTAGAAACCTCTTTTTAATTTTTCTAGTAATTTTGATATCTTGTTCGATGATGGCAGGAGGTGGATCAACAAGCAGCAACCCACCCAAGCAGAGGAAGAGAGTTGAATCTGAGTCTCCCGTGCTTTCTCTCGCTGGTATTTTTCTCCCTATATCTAAACCTAGGTTTTACTTTTTTTTATTTTTGATTCATGTTTTTCAGCTATTAGTGTTGTTTAACCCTAATTTTTTTTTCAGGTTTTTAACCTTGTGTATTCAATACATCGCTGTTTAGATTATCATAACGATAATAACATTTTTGGAATTTCCCGGTAGTGTTATCAATCCCGTGGTGCAGTTTTTTCTGAACACTAGTATCTTATAACAGTTTTTCAAATGCCTAAATGTCACTGCTGATCAGAAGAAAATCTTTAAGAAGGCATTTCATGGGTATTATGATGTTGTTGCAGAAGTTCTGCATACTGAGCATGTTGTAAGTCTCCATACCTGTCCACCCCTCTATTTTATCTGTTTTCCATTCAGCTTCACTTTTATGTGTGTTCTTCATAGTATTTGCGCTGAGGTTTCATTGTCCGTGCAAAATTATTTCGATGCTGTATCTATTGTGTGCTCTTATCATTGGCTTATTCACATTTTTTTTTTTGTACTGAGAAGCTAGAGGGCATAGTATATCACTATCATATTGTGCTTTGAAGCGCATATTGTACTCCCTCTATTCTGCATATAATGTTCTAATGACCTGTTCCAAGTCAAAGTGTGGTTAGATTCCTGTAAAATATGGCGATTTCATATGCTGTATGCCTGTATCTTATGTCAAAATTTTCTTATAGAATTTTGAAATACTATTTTAGGATAAAAACATTTTGCATAAGTTAAGAGAATTTCTTCATTATAATTCTGTCTTGAAGGCCACAAAATGTCAAGTGGGAATGATTACAAGGGAGTAAGAAAATAGCATTTTCTCTTTTTGTATCTTTCATAATTGTCAGCCAATTTGAGTATCTAATGTACCTGAGTTCGGGCAATATGTAAGTTTTCTCGAATTAGTTCAGCCAGATCTGCTTGTGTGAACCACGATGTCAAATAGTATGTAATTTATTTTATACAAAAACTTTACGCCTTAGTGTAAACCTGAAAACACAAGTTTACCAATTAAGGTGGCTCATTAAAATATGTGCACATGGTGGATGCCATTGTGTTTCAGATCAAGGGTTAGGAACTTAATATCCAAATTTTGTGCTTATTGTTATGTAAACTGACATGTGCGGTTGTGAAATTGTGTTGATATAAGAAACACCTTTGGAGTATTTGTATCAATCATGATTGTCAGTCAATTTAAGTATCGATGTACATGACTCTATGTTAATTGTTAGTTATCCTGAAATAGTTCAAACCTGATCATCCTGCTTGTGCCAAGATGTCAAGCAATTTGTTTACTTTACACAAAAAGTTTATGCCTGGGTGTAAACCTGAAAATTTGAGGCTTCCAATTAAGGTGGCTCATTAAAATGTGTGCACATCTTATATGCTGTGAAGTGGTGGATGCTATTGCGTTTCAGATCAAGGGTTAATGAACTCAATATTTCTGTTTTTGTTGGAATAGGCTGCATGTGCCAGACAACCAGGTTTCCCTATACTGCCTCTAAGGGAACTTCTTAAGAGGCATTGAATATTGTTGATGTTGATGCTGTGTAACTTGATCCCAGCCTTTGTAGCTGTAGCCTGTAGGGTTTACTAAGTTTTTAGTGTGTAGCTTTAGTATTTGTTTTAAAAAATAACTTACCCTTTGAAGCTACATATAACAATGGTGAGACTATCAATGTCTCACACTCTCACAGTGCACTTAGTATACTTATATTAGCTACAAATGTACTCATAGCATTGTAGGACATAAGTGGCCGGGGCGAATTTGGTGGATACTGGATACCTGTCTTGCATATGCACTACTTAGTATTGTAGCATTATAGAGTGACTTGCTTTATTTAAGCTATCATTATCTCATTATATGAATAGTTTTTTTTATTTAAAGATGAAACGCTTTGATTTTTACTCTATTTTAACACTCTACTCTCTTTAACATTAGTGATTAATAGTTAAAGAGAAGCATTGTGATGTGGGATTTTGTTGAGTTCTTCTCAATGTATATTTTCAAAATATCTTTTTTTTTGGTGTAAATTTTACACAATTAAATTGTAAGGATATTAGTGGTTGAAGCTATACACTAGCAAATGTGAAGACAGAAGTGTTTAATTTGTAAAAACAGATTAAGTACTCCGTACATTTTATCAATGAAAAATGTAATTCTTAGGAATTTGTTGTGCTCCTTGTTCAAGCTGACTGATAGTGAGGTGCACTATTCCCAAAGGTGCCAAGAACATAGTCTTGTTGTATTTGCCCATGCACTTATAAATCTGGTGTTAAATGAAACCCTGCACCTAGCAAGTTGACATTTTGTCCTTTCTTGTGTATTATACAGGTGCTTCTTGTAAATTCAGCAGCAAAGGACTTTTGGCATTGTTTTGATGACTGAAGCAAAGGAAGTCAAGCCATCTGGTGACTGGTGATGACATTTCTGGGTCAGTGGACAATACAAATTCGTAAGCTACAAATTCACTTCGTTTACTGGGCCGGCTGTTTAGAGGAATCAGCCGCCCAGACCTCTTTTCTTTTCTCATCTTTGTTTGACGACTGTTTCTGTCGTCCTTCTCTTTTGTCGAACCTTTTCCCGTCCGACTGTTTTATCGTACACAGATCAGTTGCCTGTATATAAGCTTCTGCTTCAATCAAGGCCTCTTGAAGAGTCGCCACCCTTTTTCGAACCAAATCAAATTTGAAGGTAGACCCGTCTTTGAGACCCCTAAAAAAGTCGGTATAAGCTACCTCATCCGGTAACCCTTGAATCTGTATTCTCATCAGGTTGAACCGCCTGATGTAAGAATGAAGCCCCTCCTTCTCGCCCTGCTGAATTGTTCCCAAATCAAGGGTCGTTTTCTTCGCAGGGATGTTCATGGCGAAGTTGGAGGCAAACAAGTAAGCAAGCGTCCTGAAGCTGTTTACACAACCAGTCGGCAGGTTGCCGAACCATTGCTGTGCGATTCCCTTGAGAGTCGCTGGGAAACACTTGCACCAAGTCGGATCATCCAACCCTTGAAGGTACATCAGGTTGGTGAATGCCATCAGATGGTCTTCTGGGTTAGTAGTGCCGTCATAGGCGCCTACTAGTACATTTTTTACTTTGGCCGGCTGAGCGGCTTCAGTAATTTCCTTGGAGAAGGCCGACGGCTATTCACCAAGTCTAAGCAACCGTAGCTGCCAGTCCATAGGTTGGACGTTTTTTGCTGCAGGTCCACCAAATGGAGGTGGCTGCATAAAATACTGTTGCGGCACAAATGGTAAGTTTGGTACCGCCTGGGCACTATGAAAGACGGACTGACGGGAGGTGCCGCCTGACTGACTCTCATGGTACGACTGAGTATGCCTAATCGAGGCATTTCGCAAACTGTCTTGAAAGTTTGAAGTAGAAGCCGACTCTGACAATCGGTCACTCTTCTTCTGCTCTAGCAGTAGCCGAGCATCTGTGAATGTTTGCTTTGACCCATCCGCCTGAATATGACGAACCGGTTTCCTATTTCCTGTAGGATAACGGAATTTTGTGAAATCAAGGGCAGGTGGCTCTCGCTTCCTAGATTTAGGATGAGGAGTCGCCTCTCGCCCTTGAACTGGCTTCCTCTTCAATGAAGTGGAAGGTTTCTTGGCCGACTGCTCCTTGACTGAAGCAGGCGGCTTCTTGTTGATCAACTCTTGAATCTCTCCCTTGAAGTCCCTCATGAAGGTCATGAGTTCGTTTCTTGTGATGGGAGCAGACCCATCAGTCGGCTGTTGCCGAGCAGGCGGTGCGCCTGCTGGCCCGCTTCCTGTTTGAAGATGCTCCCTTTCCCTCCTTTCGGTATGACGGGTACGTCGGGCCCTTAGGGTCCCGTCTGGAGCTGTATGAGTTTCAACTTCAAATTCACTTTCGGTGTCATGGTCCGACTGAACTTGAGGGTCGTTTAGAGGACGCCTCTTTTCAGGAGTCGGTACAGACTTGGATGCCATCTCTGAAGTACTCTCCCCACAGACGACGCCAAATGTTTCGGGGTTTTCTGATGTCCTGCGGGAGAGTTACAATTCCGAGACTGGAACCGGACGCCTGTACCTGCAAAATAACGGAGACTCCTGAGAGCTCCGCCTCCAACGGTCAAGTTAGTACCTGATTAAGGAGTAATTAATACGGAAATTAAAGTAATAAGATCTCTCTAGGTGAGAGTGTTTAATGTAGGTAATCTGCTTTGTTAGCGAGATTAGCCGGTTATTAGTGTGTTCCGTAATGTTTCTGTTCTTCTCTGTTCTTCAAGTGAGATTAATTGCTTGATCCCCTTTAATGAGGATTAATTAAGTATTTATAGTCTTGAGAAGCGTGCCACTCTCTAGGTTTAGGGTAAACCTAGGGCTGACCGGGCCTCTAAACAGGATTGGGCCTTGTTGGCCGGTTTTCCCATTTGGCATGGGTGGACACGTGGCGTGTCTCAATTGGTCCGTAGAGGACGTATCTGTGATTGACACGTGGCAGGCTTCTATTGGCCTACGTGAAGGACACGTGGCAGAAACCTGGTTGGTCCACTTGTCAGACGGTGATTGGTAGATAAAAATCCCCTAATCACCATCCACTGCATACAACAAAAAACAGAAGATGAAATACAATAACAACAAATAAAACTTAATTAAAAGACAACGATAAATATAATAAAAGACATACCGCTTCCGTGGCAGTAGGCGGTGGCACATAATCATCATCGCTGTGGTCGAGATCAGCGATCAACCTCGGGTGCGAATACCGGTTGAACCATTCCATGTAGTAATGGTCACACATGGGAGTAACCCCAGAGGGCGGCCGCTGCAACTCCGCTGTCCATAATCGAGCCACCATCGGAAACTGGTCCCACGTCCCGGTCATGATATCCGGCCATTCCACGACGTACTCCCTCGACGATGCAGGTCGGACCGCCTTCATCGGGCACGCCGGGGAGGAGGGACAACTTGGACAAATCCAAGCTGGCGAAGACAACGCTGGGGCATGTACGCTTCGACGATGTCACGATACTGAATGAGTCCCGTGTACAGGGTCCTGGGTACCCTAACACTAGGGTTCGGGCCGAAAGGCATCCAGTTCATCTGTACAATTACAACATATAAAATATAATAACATGAATATAATATGTGCAAATAATAAAATGTAGACTCTATAAATAAACGTTACCTCTAAGGGGGACAGCCTGTCCAGCAATAACCGTATCGATCGGAGGCGGTCAACGGACTTCTTCTCCGAGCGCGGACTCCACGCACAAGCACGCGGCATCCCCTCATCAATAGGAACTGGGTCATGATGTGGTCGCAATGCAGGAAAGTACTCGTATATCCAAGTCTGCAATAGAGTCAGACACCCAGTGATACCTGTCGCGTCAGCCCGACTCGCAAATCCTAGTTGGCGATACAAATACGCCAACGTAGCCGATCCCAGGAAAACTGGCCTACACTGTCGGGGTCACACGCATCTACGATGTCGCGTGGCCTTAGCTTGTTTCCGCCGCTCTTATCCGGAAACAAGGTACATCCGAGGAGTAGAAAAACATAAGCACTCAGCTGTGCGTCGGGCGTCCTACGTGCACTCGGGTACAAACACCGCTGCAACACAGATGCGATCTTCACACCTCCGTGTTCCCAAACACCTAGCGCCTCGGTGTACAGTGCAGCCCTGTCCACCGCCAACAACTCCGCCAGCGAATCTGCCTGATCCGCATCAGCCACAGCACAAAGTCGTTTACCCTCAACACGAATCCCCAGAATGGCCTCGACGTCATGTAACATGATCGTCATCTCACCAAACGGAAGGTGAAAAGAGTTTGTATCCGGTTGCCATCGCTCAATGAAAGCCGTGATCAGCGTACTGTCAATCTTATCGTGCATGGTGGCAGGAACGTGCTTCACCCCAGTGCCCTCCAGTCGCTCGAACATCTCGCTCTCCCGCCGGCCAGGCCTCAGCCCATGTACGCAAAAAACTACAAGTCTTTTCCCGGGTATGACATTTCAACAACCCCGTAACTGAAGGCCTCTCCTGGTCCTCCCAAATACGAGCAGCTATGTGTCCTAGAAAGCTAGGAATCACACTCCCGTCAACAGGCCCACCGGGCACCTCACTCCTAACAACCCAAGAATCATTACCCGCCCTCGACCGTTTCCTGCTTGCCCCAGAGACAGTGGACGCAGATGATGTGCCAGATCTACTAACAAACCTACCACCCCTACCCTTACGCACCTCCACCATATGCGTCTCGTACATGTCATCAACCCTCTGACTGAATGGACCGTAATCATCAGACGGTCCACTGCCATCGT
Source organism: Chenopodium quinoa (assembly GCF_001683475.1). Lineage (NCBI taxonomy): Eukaryota > Viridiplantae > Streptophyta > Magnoliopsida > Caryophyllales > Amaranthaceae > Chenopodium > Chenopodium quinoa. Next base: position 21,621 of record NW_018744003.1, read on the forward strand.
CCACATCCTCATCCTCATCTGCGCCCTCCTCCTGCTCCTCCTCCTGGTCACCCTCCTCAGCATCATCATCATCATCGTCATCGTCATCCTCATCCGACGGTGGATCCGTTCTCTACGAACTGAGGCCGAAATACCACGGGATCTGACATGTCTATGCCCCGACCTCTCCACTGAATAACTTCTACTAAGAAGCTCTATATTCTTCCCCTACCATGACGACCCTACACAAAATTTTAAAATATATAAACATACAAAAATTTTATACGATAAATAATCATCATCGCAAATCAATACACTAAAAACAAACAAATAATAGTAAACAAAATATAAACGTAGAAAAAATACAACGAAATTAAAAAATTTATAAAAATAAACAACAAAATATAAAAACAATTCAAAATTATATTACAAAAAAAAAAAAAAAAAAAAATTTAAAAACAATTTTTTAAAAAAAATTAAAAAAAAAAAAATGGGGGGGGGGCGCCCTGGCTGGACGCCCAGCCGGCGGTGGTGGCGCCAGATGCAGACGCCGCCACCAGTTGGCTGGCGTTTGGGCTGGACGCCACAGCCACGGCTGCGGCGCTTAGACTAAACGCCACAACCGTGGCGGTGGCGTCCAGCCAAGGCGCCAGCCAACTGGTGGCGGCGTCTGCATCTGGCGCCACCACCGCCGGCTGGGCGTCCAGCCAGGGCGCCCCACCGCGTTCACGGCGGTTTTCCCCTTTTTTTTTTTTTTTAAACAAATATACCTTTCCACCTTGGGACATCCTTCCCTCCGCCGCCGCCGCCACTTCCTTGCTTGCCGCCTCGACATTGCCGTTATTTTGAATTTTTTTTTTTTTAGAGAGGTTGAAAGAAGATGAGTGATGAGAGTGTGAGTGATGAGAGTGTGAGTGTTTTATTTTTTAAGGTCAAGGGCAATTTTTGGGAAACCAAGTGAATTTTGTGGCTTTATGTAGTAATTTGTGGCGATGTTTAACAAATCCCTAAAATTTTCATATCTTACTAGTTACTACACATGCAGTCTACGCATCTACACATAAGTAGAGAATGAAGAATACTTGCAACAAAATTGCTTATACTGCAATCCTTTTTTTCAGCTTCACGTCATAGCCATGCATGTAACGTCACATGCAAATATGCAAGGCCTTATTACGTCAATTTAATTAATACTTTCTCATGTATTGTAGGGTGTACATATTCAGAAAAAATGACGTATAATAAAATGAGATAAAGTTTAATTAGGACATTAATTAGCAGAGACAGATCTTGGCTAAAAATATTAGAGGGGCCGAGATTTAAATCTTTTACCTTTCGCTCAAAATTAATCACTATGTCCTAATATTTTATAAGTAAAATAAGGTTATTTAAGTTCATTAACTAATTAATTACAATAATTTACCGAGGCCGGGTCCCAAATGGCCCCGGTGGGTCCCCTCTGTTAATTAGCCACATTGTTTTCCACCTAATAAATAAACTTTTGGTCAATTAATTATCTTGGAGGAATTTACACAAGGGATTAATTGATTGATAAGCTTTATTTGTTATTTTTTAATAATTTAACTATTTTAGGAAAATATCTTTACCTGAAAAAATAATTGTTACAACTCACGCGATAATATCGATAACATTTTCCGGCCCAATACATTTAAAAAAAAATAATTAATCAAAATTTCTGATTCCACAAAAAAGATGAACAATTGGTGTTATATGGGAAACTAATACGAACCATTGAATTAATCCGCTACTCCCTCTTTCTTATTTATTCTCTCGAGGCTAAGCTAGGGCTTACCAGGGTTTTTGCTTCGTGGAGTGTCTTTCTTCCTTCTGGATATAAGAGGTGAGATTTTCTGACGATTGATTTGCTGAAAAATCTTTGCATAAGTATTGGTTTTTGGTCCGCGAGACTGATTGGCTGGATTGATTTCCAAGATGGAAAATGGCTTAACCCTGACAGAAGAGGAGGAGGAAATTATATACTGCGAAGATGAAGAGACGGAAACGATATCAAAACAACTTAGGCTTTGCCTTGTTGGAATGCTTCTGACCTTGACCCTGTTCGAGGCGATGCAGAACACGTTGAGGATCGCTTGGAGGTTGATGAAAGGGGTTGTTGTTCGTGAAATTGAGAACAAATTATTTATCTTTCAATTCTTTTCTATTACTGATAAAATCAAAGTGCTATTGAAGAAGATTGAGGAAGGAGTTCAGCCATTAGAAATCTCCTTTGATACGATAAGAATGTCGGTCAAAGCTGAAGATGTGCCTCTAAATAAACGCACTAAGTCTATTTACAAAGTCTCAGTGGCCTCAAGTATTGGTAGATTTATTGAATTGATGAGTCTGATCCGATAGGTGGAGCAAGTTTATGCGGTTCAGGGTGGATTTGAAGTTGGATAAACTGCTTAGGAGACGTATGCGAATTGCTACCTCGAATGGAAGTAAACTCATAAAATTCTCTTATGAGAAGCTGATGGATGCATTAAACCAGTATATGTCAACAACGTATGAAATATGATGACGTGACCCCTGTTTCTGAATTACTTTATGGGATGTGACTGAGAGCTTCACCTATGAGAAAGAGGAGAACTGTTGACCATAAAAAAGAAGAGGAGTTAAAGATGTGCCAAGAGTTCACAGGGAGTCTACGAGAAAGTAAGGCCAAGTTAAAACTAAACTTTGACAGGGGCGAATAAGGGGAAATTCCCTGTTTTTGTTTCTCATGGGGGCATTTTCGTAAATAAATCAACTAATTTTTTCATTATTGTGGGCTCCACAATTGAATAAAATTGAATAAAATTGTTGGTTTATTTACAAAAATGTTTTCACTATGAGAAAATGGGGCTCCCTCGCGAATAAGGCAGGCAGTGGTGGAGTTGCTTTAATCAAAGGGGCTGCTATGGTTTATGATAATCCTGTGGCAAAAGAAGGATAGGAGACTGGTGAAGTTTTTGCAGATGATGATATTGATATGTAAGAGAGCAATTCCAGATTCTTGAAAAGACGGAGATTGGAGAGAATGTCAACTAATATGGCCTCATCGGCTGGGAAAAATAATGAACCTATTTTTGATACTCATATGTAAGACAATCCTAATGACTCGAGTTTTGTAGCTATTCCTTTGTCGAGTGGTGGTAATTTGATCTCTAATATCAATGAAATAATGGCGGAGATTGGTGATGACCAATCCCGCCGATCCTAATAAGCTACAACTGTCGAGGGCTTGGCAACCCTCGAGCAGTTGGTAGGCTCCGAAAGTTGCTGA
>NW_018744004.1:0-35967 GCF_001683475.1 Chenopodium quinoa
AGCTAATTGAATCAAATGGAAGTCAATACATTCTACAAAGCTAATTGAATTAAATTAAAGTCAAACACATTCAAAATAAGCTAATTGAATTTAATGAAAGTCAAACACATTCAAACAAAGCTTTCGAATCAATGAAAGTCAAATATTCTACAAAGCTAATTGAATCAAGATGAAAGTCAAACACATTCAAACAAAGTTATTTGAATCAAATGAAAGTCAAATACATTCTACTAAGCTAAATGAATCAAATGAAAGTCAAACACATTCAAACAAAGCTATTTGAATCAAATGACAGTCAAATACGTTCTACAAAGCTAATTGTATCAAATGAAAGTCAAACACATTCAAACAAAGCTATTTGAATAAAATGAAAGTGAAATGCATTCTACAAAGCTAATTGAATCAAATGAAAGTGAAACACATTCAAACAAAGCTATTTGAATCAAATGAAGTCAAATACATTCAAACAAAGCTAATTAAATCAAATAAAAGTCAAATACATTCTACAAAGCTAATTGAATCATAATAAAGTCAAACACATTCAAACAAAGCTAATTGAATCAAATGGAAGTCAAGTACATTCTACAAAGCTAATTGAATTAAAATTAAGTCAAACACATTCAAATAAGGTAATTGAATTTAATGAAAGTCAAAACACATTCAAAACAAAGCTTTCGAATCAAGTGAAAGTCAAATACATTCTACAAAGCTAATTGAATCAAATGAAAGTCAAACACATTCAAACAAAGCTATTTTGAATCAAATGAAAGTCAAATACATTCTACTAAGCTAATTGAATCAGATGAAAGTCAAACACATTCAAGCAAAGCTATTTGAATCAAATGAAAGTCAAAACACATTCAAACACAAAGCTATTTGAAGAAAATGAAAGTCAAACACATTCTACAAAGCTAATTGAATCAAATGAAAGTCAAACACATTCAAACAAAGCTATTTGAAGAAAATGAAAGTCAAATACATTCTACAAAGCAAATTGAATCAAATGAAAGTCAAACACAGTCAAACAAAGTTATTTGATTCAAATGAAAGTCAAATACATTCTACAAAGCTAATTGAATCAAATGAAAGTCAAACACATTCAAACAAAGCTAATTAAATCAAATAAAAGTCAAATATATTCTACAAAGCTAATTGAATCAAAAGAAAGTCAAACACATTCAAACAAAGTTGTTTGAATCAAATGAGAGTCAAATAAATGCAAACAAAGCTAATTAAATAAAATAAAATTAAAATACATTCTACAAAGCTAATTGAATCAAATGAAAGTCAAACACATTCAAACAAAGTCTTTTAAATCAAATGAAAGTCAAACACATTCAAAAAAAGCTTTTCAATTTAAATGAAAGTCAAACACATTCAAACAAAGCTATATAAATCAAATGAAAGTGAAATGCATTCTACAAAGCAAATTGAATTAATGAAATTCAAACACATTCAAACAAAGCTATTTGATTCAAATGACAGTAAAATACATTCTACAAAGCTAATTGAATCAAATGAAAGTCAAACACATTCAAACAAAGCTATATGAATCAAATGATCGTCAAATAGGTTCTACAAAGCTAATTGTATCAAATGAAAGTCAAACACATTCAAACAAAGCTATTTGAATAAAATGAAAGTGAAATGCATTCTACAAAGCTAATTGAATCAAATGAAAGTGAAACACATTCAAACAAAGCTATTTGAATCAAATGAGAGTCAAATACATTCAAACAAAGCTAATTAAATCAAATAAGAGTCAAATACATTCTACAAAGCTAATTGAATCATATAAAAGTCAAACACATTCAAACAAAGCTAATTGAATTAAATGGAAGTCAAATACATTCTACAAAGCTAATTGAAATAAATTAAAGTCAAACACATTCAAAATAAGCTAATTGAATTTAATGAAAGTCAAACACATTCAAACAAAGCTTTCGAATCAAGTGAAAGTCAAATACATTCTACAAAGCTAATTGAATCAAATGAAAGTCAAACACATTCAAACAAAGCTATTTGAATCAAATGAAGGTCAAATACATTCTACTAAGCTAATTGAATCAAATGAAAGTCAAACACATTCAAACAAAGCTATTTGAATCAAATGACAGTCAAATACGTTCAAACAAAGCTATTTTAATTAAATGAATGTCAAATACATTCTACAAAGCTAATTGAATCAAATGAAAGTCAAACACATTCAAACAAAGCTATTTCAAGAAAATGAAAGTCAAATACATTCTACAAAGCAAATTGAATCAAATGAAAGTCAAACACAGTCAAACAAAGTTATTTGATTCAAATGAAAGTCAAATTCATTCTACAAAGCTAATTGAATCAAATGAAAGTCAAACACATTCAAACAAAGCTAATTAAATCAAATAAAAGTCAAATACATTCTACAAAGCTAATTGAATCATATAAAAGTCAAACACATTCAAACAAAGCTATATAAATCAAATGAAAGTGAAATGCATTCTACAATGCAAATTGAATTAAATGAAATTCAAACACATTCAAACAAAGCTATTTTGAATCAAATGACAATAAAATACATTCTACAAAGCTAATTGAATCAATTGAAAGTCAAACACATTCAAACAAAGCTATTTGAATCAAATGAAAGTAAAATACATTCTACAAAGCTAATTGAATCAAATGAAAGTCAAACACATTCAAACAAAGCTAATTGAATCAAATGAATGTCAAACACATTCAAACAAAGCTATTTTAATTAAATGAATGTCAAATACATTCTACAAAGCTAATTGAATCAAATGAAAGTCAAACACATTCAAACAAAGCTATTTGAAGAAAATGAAAGTCAAATACATTCAACAAAGCAAATTGAAACAAATGAAAGTCAAACACAGTCAAACAAAGTTATTTGACTCAAATGAAAGTCAAATACATTCTACAAAGCTAATTGAATCAAATGAAAGTCAAACACATTCAAACAAAGCTATTTGAATCAAATGAAAGTCAAACACATTCAAACAAAGATTTTGAATCAAATGAAAGTCAAATACATTCTACAAAGCTAATTGAATCAAATGAAAGTTAAACACATTCAAATAAAGCTATATGAATCAAATGAAAGTCAAATAAATTCAAACAAAGCTAATTAAATAAAATAAAAGTAAAATACATTCTACAAAGCTAATTGAATCAAATGAAAGTCAAACACATTCAAACAAAGTCTTTTAAATCAAATGAAAGTCAAACACATTCAAAAAAAAGCTTTTTAATTTAAATGAAAGTCAAACACATTCAAACAAAGCTATATAAATCAAATGAAAGTGAAATGCATTCTACAAAGCAAATTGAATTAAATGAAATTCAAACACATTCAAACAAAGCTATTTGAATCAAATGACAGTAAAATACATTCTACAAAGCTAATTGAATCAAATGAAAGTCAAACACATTAAAACAAAGCTATTTGAATCAAATGATAGTCAAATACGTTCTACAAAGCTAATTGTATCAAATGAAAGTCAAACACATTCAAACAAAGCTATTTGAATAAAATGAAAGTGAAATGCATTCTACAAAGCTAATTGAATCAAATGAAAGTGAAACACATTCAAACAAAGCTATTTGAATGAAAATGAGAGTCAAATACATTCAAACAAAGCTAATTAAATCAAATAAGAGTCAAATACATTCTACAAAGCTAATTGAATCATATAAAAGTCAAACACATTCAAACAAAGCTAATTGAATTAAATGGAAGTCAAATACATTCTACAAAGCTAATTGAAATAAATTAAAGTCAAACACATTCAAAATAAGCTAATTGAATTTAATGAAAGTCAAACACATTCAAACAAAGCTTTCGAATCAAGTGAAAGTCAAATACATTCTACAAAGCTAATTGAATCAAATGAAAGTTAAACACATTCAAACAAAGCTATTTGAATCAAATGAAGGTCAAATACTTTCTACTAAGCTAATTGAATCAAATGAAAGTCAAATACATTCAAACAAAGCTATTTGAATCAAATGAAAGTGAAATGCATTCTACAAAGCTAATTGAATCAAATGAAAGTGAAACACATTCAAACAAAGCTATTTGAATGAAATGAGAGTCAAATACATTCAAACAAAGCTAATTAAATCAAATAAGAGTCAAATACATTCTACAAAGCTAATTGAATCATATAAAAGTCAAACACATTCAAACAAAGCTAATTGAATTAAATGGAAGTCAAATACATTCTACAAAGCTAATTGAAATAAATTAAAGTCAAACACATTCAAAATAAGCTAATTGAATTTAATGAAAGTCAAACACATTCAAACAAAGCTTTCGAATCAAGTGAAAGTCAAATACATTCTACAAAGCTAATTGAATCAAATGAAAGTCAAACACATTCAAACAAAGCTATTTGAATCAAATGAAGGTCAAATACATTCTACTAAGCTAATTGAATCAAATGAAAGTCAAATACATTCAAACAAAGCTATTTGAATCAAATGACAGTCAAATACGTTCAAACAAAGCTATTTTAATTAAATGAATGTCAAATACATTCTACAAAGCTAATTGAATCAAATGAAAGTCAAACACATTCAAACAAAGCTATTTGAAGAAAATGAAAGTCAAATGCATTCTACAAAGCAAATTGAATCAAATGAAAGTCAAACACAGTCAAACAAAGTTATTTGATTCAAATGAAAGTCAAATTCATTCTACAAAGCTAATTGAATCAAATGAAAGTCAAACACATTCAAACAAAGCTATTTGAATCAAATGAAAGTCAAACACATTCAAACAAAGCTATTTGAAGAAAATGAAAGTCAAACACATTCTACAAAGCTAATTGAATCAAATGAAAGTCAAACACATTCAAAACAAAGCTATTTGAAGAAAATGAAAGTCAAATACATTCTACAAAGCAAATTGAATAAAATGAAAGTCAAACACAGGTAAACAAAGTTATTTGATTCAAATGAAAGTCAAATACATTCTACAAAGCTAATTGAATCAAATGAAAGTCAAACACATTCAAACAAAGCTAATTAAATCAAATAAAAGTCAAATACATTCTACAAAGCTAATTGAATCAAATGAAAGTCAAACACATTCAAACAAAGCTGTTTGAATCAAATGAGAGTCAAATAAATTCAAACAAAGCTAATTAAATAAAATATAAGTAAAATACATTCTACAAAGCTAATTGAATCAAATGAAAGTCAAACACATTCAAACAAAGTCTTTTAAATTAAATGAAAGTCAAACACATTCAAAAAAAGCTTTTTAATTTAAATGAAAGTTAAACACATTCAAACAAAGCTATATAAATCAAATGAAAGTGAAATGCATTCTACAAAGCAAATTGAATTAAATGAAATTCAAAACACATTCAAACAAAGCTATTTGAATCAAATGACAGTAAAATACATTCTACAAAGCTAATTGAATCAAATGAAAGTCAAACACATTAAAACAAAGCTATTTGAATCAAATGATAGTCAAATACGTTCTACAAAGCTAATTGTATCAAATGAAAGTCAAACACATTCAAACAAAGCTATTTGAATAAAATGAAAGTGAAATGCATTCTACAAAGCTAATTGAATCAAATGAAAGTGAAACACATTCAAACAAAGCTATTTGAATGAAATGAGAGTCAAATACATTCAAACAAAGCTAATTAAATCAAATAAGAGTCAAATACATTCTACAAAGCTAATTGAATCATATAAAAGTCAAACACATTCAAACAAAGCTAATTGAATTAAATGGAAGTCAAATACATTCTACAAAGCTAATTGAAATAAATTAAAGTCAAACACATTCAAAATAAGCTAATTGAATTTAATGAAAGTCAAACACATTCAAACAAAGCTTTCGAATCAAGTGAAAGTCAAATACATTCTACAAAGCTAATTGAATCAAATGAAAGTTAAACACATTCAAACAAAGCTATTTGAATCAAATGAAGGTCAAATACTTTCTACTAAGCTAATTGAATCAAATGAAAGTCAAATACATTCAAACAAAGCTATTTGAATTAAATGAAAGTGAAATGCATTCTACAAAGCTAATTGAATCAAATGAAAGTGAAACACATTCAAACAAAGCTATTTGAATGAAATGAGAGTCAAATACATTCAAACAAAGCTAATTAAATCAAATAAGAGTCAAATACATTCTACAAAGCTAATTGAATCATATAAAAGTCAAACACATTCAAACAAAGCTAATTGAATTAAATGGAAGTCAAATACATTCTACAAAGCTAATTGAAATAAATTAAAGTCAAACACATTCAAAATAAGCTAATTGAATTTAATGAAAGTCAAACACATTCAAACAAAGCTTTCGAATCAAGTGAAAGTCAAATACATTCTACAAAGCTAATTGAATTAAATGAAATTCAAACACATTCAAACAAAGCTATTTGAATCAAATGACAGTAAAATACATTCTACAAAGCTAATTGAATCAAATGAAAGTCAAACACATTCAAACAAAGCTATTTGAATCAAATGATAGTCAAATACGTTCTACAAAGCTAATTGTATCAAATGAAAGTCAAACACATTCAAACAAAGCTATTTGAATAAAATGAAAGTGAAATGCATTCTACAAAGCTAATTGAATCAAATGAAAGTGAAACACATTCAAACAAAGCTATTTGAATCAAATGAGAGTCAAATACATTCAAACAAAGCTAATTAAATCAAATAAGAGTCAAATACATTCTACAAAGCTAATTGAATCATATAAAAGTCAAACACATTCAAACAAAGCTAATTGAATTAAATGGAAGTCAAATACATTCTACAAAGCTAATTGAATTAAATTAAAGTCAAACACATTCAAAATAAGCTAATTGAATTTAATGAAAGTCAAACACATTCAAACAAAGCTTTCGAATCAAGTGAAAGTCAAATACATTCTACAAAGCTAATTGAATCAAATGAAAGTCAAACACATTCAAACAAAGCTATTTGAATCAAATGAAAGTCAAATACATTCTACAAAGCTAATTGAATCAAATGAAAGTCAAACACATTCAAACAAAGCTAATTAAATCAATTAAAAGTCAAATACATTCTACAAAGCTAATTGAATCAAATGAAAGTCAAACACATTCAAACAAAGTTGTTTGAATCAAATGAGAGTCAAATAAATTCAAACAAAGCTAATTAAATAAAATAAAAGTAAAATACATTCTACAAAGCTAATTGAATCAAATGAAAGTCAAACACATTCAAACAAAGTCTTTTAAATCAAATGAAAGTCAAACACATTCAAAAAAAGCTTTTTAATTTAAATGAAAGTCAAACACATTCAAACAAAGCTATATAAATCAAATGAAAGTGAAATGCATTCTACAAAGCAAATTGAATTAAATGAAATTCAAACACATTCAAACAAAGCTATTTGAATCAAATGACAGTAAAATACATTCTACAAAGCTAATTGAATCAAATGAAAGTCAAACACATTCAAACAAAGCTATTTGAATCAAATGATAGTCAAATACGTTCTACAAAGCTAATTGTATCAAATGAAAGTCAAACACATTCAAACAAAGCTATTTGAATAAAATGAAAGTGAAATGCATTCTACAAAGCTAATTGAATCAAATGAAAGTAAAACACATTCAAACAAAGCTATTTGAATCAAATGAGAGTCAAATACATTCAAACAAAGCTAATTAAATCAAATAAGAGTCAAATATATTCTACAAAGCTAATTGAATCATATAAAAGTCAAACACATTCAAACAAAGCTAATTGAATTAAATGGAAGTCAAATACATTCTACAAAGCTAATTGAATTAAATTAAAGTCAAACACATTCAAAATAAGCTAATTGAATTTAATGAAAGTCAAACACATTCAAACAAAGCTTTCGAATCAAGTGAAAGTCAAATACATTCTACAAAGCTAATTGAATCAAATGAAAGTCAAACACATTCAAACAAAGCTATTTGAATCAAATGAAAGTCAAATACATTCTAATAAGCTAATTGATTCAAATGAAAGTCAAACACATTCAAACAAAACTATTTGAATCAAATGACAGTCAAATACGTTCTACAAAGCTAATTGTATCAAATGAAAGTCAAACACATTCAAACAAAGCTATTTGAATAAAATGAAAGTGAAATGCATTTTACAAAGCTAATTGAATCAAATGAAAGTGAAACACATTCAAACAAAGCTATATAAATCAAATGAAAGTGAAATGCATTCTACAAAGCAAATTGAATTAAATGAAATTCAAACACATTCAAACAAAGCTATTTGAATCAAATGACAGTAAAATACATTCTACAAAGCTAATTGATTCAAATGAAAGTCAAACACATTCAAACAAAGCTATTTGAATCAAATGATAGTAAAATACGTTCTACAAAGCTAATTGTATCAAATGAAAGTCAAACACATTCAAACAAAGCTATTTGAATAAAATGAAAGTGAAATGCATTCTACAAAGCTAATTGAATCAAATGAAAGTAAAACACATTCAAACAAAGCTATTTGAATCAAATGAGAGTCAAATACATTCAAACAAAGCTAATTAAATCAAATAAGAGTCAAATATATTCTACAAAGCTAATTGAATCATATAAAAGTCAAACACATTCAAACAAAGCTAATTGAATTAAATGGAAGTCAAATACATTCTACAAAGCTAATTGAATTAAATTAAAGTCAAACACATTCAAAATAAGCTAATTGAATTTAATGAAAGTCAAACACATTCAAACAAAGCTTTCGAATCAAGTGAAAGTCAAATACATTCTACAAAGCTAATTGAATCAAATGAAAGTCAAACACATTCAAACAAAGCTATTTAAATCAAATGAAAGTCAAATACATTCTAATAAGCTAATTGATTCAAATGAAAGTCAAACACATTCAAACAAAACTATTTGAATCAAATGACAGTCAAATACGTTCTACAAAGCTAATTGTATCAAATGAAAGTCAAACACATTCAAACAAAGCTATTTGAATAAAATGAAAGTGAAATGCATTCTACAAAGCTAATTGAATCAAATGAAAGTGAAACACATTCAAACAAAGCTATATAAATCAAATGAAAGTGAAATGCATTCTACAAAGCAAATTGAATTAAATGAAATTCAAACACATTCAAACAAAGCTATTTGAATCAAATGACAGTAAAATACATTCTACAAAGCTAATTGAATCAAATGAAAGTCAAAAACATTAAAACAAAGCTATTTGAATCAAATGATAGTAAAATACGTTCTACAAAGCTAATTGTATCAAATGAAAGTCAAACACATTCAAACAAAGCTATTTGAATAAAATGAAAGTGAAATGCATTCTACAAAGCTAATTGAATCAAATGAAAGTGAAACACATTCAAACAAAGCTATTTGAATCAAATGAGAGTCAAATACATTCAAACAAAGCTAATTAAATCAAATAAGTGTCAAATACATTCTACAAAGCTAATTGAATCATATAAAAGTCAAACACATTCAAACAAAGCTAATTGAATTAAATGGAAGTCAAATACATTCTACAAAGCTAATTGAATTAAATTAAAGTCAAACACATTCAAAATAAGCTAATTGAATTTAATGAAAGTCAAACACATTCAAACAAAGCTTTCGAATCAAGTGAAAGTCAAATACATTCTACAAAGCTAATTGAATCAAATGAAAGTCAAACACATTCAAACAAAGCTATTTGAATCAAATGAAAGTCAAATACATTCTACTAAGCTAATTGAATCAAATGAAAGTCAAACACATTCAAACAAAACTATTTGAAGCAAATGAAAGTCAAACACATTCAAACAAAGCTTTCGAATCAAGTGAAAGTCAAATACATTCTACAAAGCTAATTGTATCAAATGAAAGTCAAACACATTCAAACAAAGCTATTTGAATAAAATGAAAGTGAAATGCATTCTACGAAGCTAATTGAACCAAATGAAAGTGAAACACGATCAAACAAAGCTATTTGAATCAAATGAGAGTCAAACACATTCAAACAAAGCTAATTGAATTAACTGAAAGTCAAATACATTCAACAAAGCGAATTGAATCAAATGAAAGTCAAACACGTTCAAACAAAGCTAATTGAATCAAATGAAAGTCAAACACATTCAAACAAAGATTTTGTATTAAATGAAAGTAAAATACATTCTACAAAGCTAATTGAATCAAATGAAAGTCAAACACATTCAAAAAAAGCTATTGAAATCAAATGAAAGTCAAATACATTCTACAAAGCTAATTGAATCAAATGAAAGTCAAACACATTCAAACAAAGTTATTTGAATCAAATGAGAGTCAAATAAATTCAAACAAAGCTAATTAAATCAAATAAAAGTAAAATACATTCTACAAAGCTAATTGCGTCAAATGAAAGTCAAACACATTCAAAAAAGTTTGTAATTTAAATGATAGTCAAACACATTCAAATAAAGCTATATAAATCAAATGAAAGTGAAATGCATTCTACAAAGCAAATTGAATTAAATGAAAGTCAAACACATTCAAACAAAGCTATTTGAATCAAATGAAAGTAAAATACATTCTACAAAGCTAATTGAATCAAATGAAAGTCAAACACATTCAAACAAAGTCTTTTAAATCAAATGAAAGTCAAACACATTCAAAAAAACCTTTTTAATTTAAATGAAAGTCAAACACATTCAAACAAAGCTATATAAATCAAATGAAAGTGAAATGCATTCTACAATGCAAATTGAATTAAATGAAATTCAAACACATTCAAACAAAGCTATTTGAATCAAATGACAGTAAAATACATTCTACAAAGCTAATTGAATCAATTGAAAGTCAAACTGACCAAGATGGTCAAGGGTCACTCATCCATGGTCAAGATAAGGAAGTCCAAAACGGTGCTAGTGAGCAAGGTACTGAGGGAATCTTTTTGTCCAAATCATTCTTCAATCCAATGCACGGTTTTAGTCCAAAGAGTTTAACAAATGGTTACACTTCTCTTAGTGTAACTAATCTTGTTGAAGGCATCTAGTTAATGTGTCGTTTTTCCAAGCTTGAAGCCACGCATGATTGATGCATTTGAGAGTTACATTGGACTGATTATGAAGGCGTGATTCAAGGCTTGTGTTGGGCGTGAATTAAGGCATTGGTTGGCTGATTATTCTATCTCTTTACTTGGGGGTTATTTACTTAATTAGAGAGTTGTTGCTGGAATAAAGGAGCTTGAATCAAGGGTTTAAATGGGAGGTTACAAGCGTGACTCAAGGGGGCTGTTTGCACGTTTCTTGGACGTTGAAGATGCTCTTTGAAGACTTCATGTTTGCTGAACGTTTCCTCCTTAATTTAAGCATAGTTTTTAAGCTTAATTGAGTAGTTTTATTTTGTTGTTATGAGGGGTTAATTGGACGGTTATTTGAGCCTTTTAATCACCTTATAGTTAGTATCTTATTTTGTCTTTTAAATTAGGCAAGTGATGGATAATCATTAAAAGTTGTAAAGAGGAATCCCATGTTCCTTTATGTAACTTATACACTACTATAAATAGTGTGCTATGCATGAATGAAAAGCATCCAGAAATTTGCTTAAACACTTGTGTTTTGATTGATTAAACGTGACTTAGTAACTAGTCATTTTTAAGGTCCAAGTTTGTTAGCTCAAATTTGAAGAGTGCTAGTTTTGGTAGAGTGTTCCCAAACCTAGGAGCTTGCGTAGTGAACGAGTGGGTTGAGTGTTCCCTATTCCTAACTACACCAAGCAAAGGGTGAGTGTTCCCCTTTGTTATATCCGAAACTAGGGTGAGTGTTCCCCTATTTTCACCTTCATTGTTCACGATTTCACTAAGACCCCTTAAAACATACTTTTGTAACAAGGTTCTCATCTTGTTTACACATCATTTGGCGCGTCAGGTAGGGGATGTTTTTCTAAACATTTCCTAAGGGGTCGAATACCTACATACCATGGGAGAAAACCCGGACTTAAGGACAGCGTTGGAAGCTCTTAATCGATCCATTGCTAGTCAAGAAAGGTTGGCCGAAACCAATGCCAATCTACAAGGGAACCTTGCTGCCTTGATGGCAAGGCTCATGAACGAGCAAGATAGGAGAGATCAAAATGAGGACCCTCCACCTAGGAGGGAGGATAGAAGCCTCAAAGTGGACGTTCCTTCTTTTGATGGGACACTTGATCCAGAGAAGTACTTGGAATGGGAGAAATCCTTGGAGAGGTACTTTGAATATAAGGACATTCATGAGGATGTTCAACGTTTTAAGATTGCCAAAGTCAAGCTTAAAGGCTATGGTGATAGTTGGCTACAAGGAGAGCAAAGGGGACGTACCCTTAGGGGGAAAGCTCCTATCTCTACTTGGGGCAAACTCAAGAAACGGATGAAAGACCGTTTCATCCCACACAATTACAAGCAAAGTCAATATGTGAAGTGGAGTACCTTGCAACAAAATGGGGACTCTGTGGAGGATTACATAAAAGAGTTTGATAGACTTGCTATTGTGTGTGAAGTAACCGAAAATGAAGAGCTCAAGATGGGGCGTTTCGTATCTGGTTTGGACCAAGAATTACAAGACAAACTTGAAGGTTATACTAACCTCACGTTTGTTGAAGCTTGCAAATTGGTGATTAAGTTCGATGCTAAGAGGAAAAAGAAGAAGCCTACTACCATCCCTCAATTGGCACGAAAACCTTCTTTCCCTACAAAGGAAGGTTCTTCCTTCAACAAACCAAGTAATCCACCAAAGAAGGACACCAAGGACGTGAAGCTAGGTGACATTGTGTGTTACAAATGTGGAGGACGAGGTCATTACAAGAAGGATTGTCCTAATACTAGGGCGTTAACCATACAAGAGGTTAAGCTCATGGCCACTCAAAACATCAACTGGGATGAGTTTGAGGAGGAGGAAGAAGAAGTTGAAGATGATTGTGATGATTGCATGGCCGAGCCAGAGGGGAAGACTAGCCTCGTGATTAGGAGGGCCTTGCAAGCACGTGTGGTAGAGGATGCTGCCCCCCCACGCCAACACATTTTCATCACCCGTTGTAAAATTGGTGACGAGGTATGTGATTTGATTATTGATGGAGGGAGTGAGGCTAATACCGTGTCTAAGACCTTAGTATCTAAACTTGGTCTAACTACTACTAATCATCCACAACCTTACAAGTTGAGTTGGTTAGATTCAAATGCTAGCACCGGGGTTAGGAAGCAATGCATGGTTTCTTTTTGTGTTGGTTCATATTGTGATTCTATATTATGTGATGTTGTGTCTATGGATGCTTGTCATATTCTACTTGGTAGACCTTGGCAAACTGATAAAAAATCTATACATGATGGGTATCACAACACGTATACCATAGTCCATGAAGGGAGGAAGAAAAAACTACACCCTTTACCACCCCCACGGTTTTCACCATCACAAACCCCACAAAAAGAAGTATCCTTGTTGTCTCTTAAAGAGTTTGAGAGGGAGTTGGAAGGTGAGGGGGAGTTGTTCATGCTATACTCCAAGGAAACCCACGAAAAATTTGTTGCTCATAATCCTAGGTTAGCCCAATTGATTAAGGATTTTGAGGACGTTTTTCCGGATGAATTACCTAAAGGACTACCACCCATACGAGGAATTGAGCATCAAATTGATCTCATTCCCGGAGCACCCTTGCCAAATAAACCAGCCTATAGATGTAACCCTTTAGAAACTAAGGAGTTACAACGACAAATTGAAGAGCTAATGGGTATGGGTTATGTGCGTGAGTCCATGAGTCCATGTGCCGTTCCTGCTTTGTTGGTCCCTAAGAAAGATGGTACTTGGAGAATGTGTATTGATAGTAGAGCCGTTAATAACATTACCATCAAGTACAGGTTTCCAATTCCAAGGCTTGATGACATGCTTGATGAGCTGAGTGGTTCCAAGGTCTTCTCAAAAGTAGACTTGAGAAGTGGGTATCATCAAATTCGCATGAGAGAAGGGGATGAATGGAAGACTGCGTTCAAGACAAAGCATGGGTTGTATGAGTGGCTCGTCATGCCATTTGGCCTTACAAATGCCCCTAGCACGTTCATGAGATTAATGAATGAAGTGCTAAGGCCATTTCTTGGCAAGTTCGTGGTAGTATACTTGGATGACATTCTCATTTATTCACGTGATGAAGAAGCTCATTTTGAGCATCTTTTTCAAGTATTTTCTGTTTTAAGACAAGAAAAATTGTATGGGAAACTAGAAAAATGTGATTTTTTATTGTATGAAGTCATGTTTCTTGGCTATATAGTTTCAGGTGATGGCGTGAAGGTAGACCCTAGCAAAATTGAAGCAATTCAATCATGGCCTAGTCCAAAAACACTCACGGAGGTCCGTTCTTTCCATGGCCTAGCTTCTTTCTATAGAAGATTTATCAAGAATTTTAGCACACTCATGGCTCCTATAACTGAGTGTACTAAGAAGGGGACGTTTGAATGGACTACACAAGCTCAAAAGGCCTTTGAAGAAGTCAAGGAGAAAATGTGCAACACTCCTATTCTCGCACTTCCTGATTTTTCCAAGCCATTTGAAGTTGAGTGTGACGCAAGTGGAAAAGGTATTGGTGCCGTGTTGATTCAAGGTGGGCGTCCTATTGCCTACTTTAGTGAGAAGATGAGTCAAGGCAAGTTGAATTACTCCACCTATGACAAAGAGTTCTATGCTATGGTAAGAGCTCTAGAACATTGGTCACATTATTTGAGACCACAACCTTTCATTTTGCATTCCGATCATGAATCATTGAGGTTCATACATGGTCAAAAGAAGCTGAACGCAAGACACGCGAAGTGGGTCGAATTTTTACAAACATTTAACTTTTCCTCTAAATACAAGAGTGGGAAAGCTAATGTGGTTGCGGATGCCTTGTCTAGAAGACATAATTTGCTTGGAATGGTTGAAGCAAAGGTACTTGGGTTCGATTTGATCAAGGAGTATTATCAAGAAGATGATGAACTCAAGGGGATAATTGAAAAATGTGTCCATGGAGTCTATGATCTGTTTTCCTTACATAATGGTTTTCTTTTTAAAGGAAATAGATTATGTATTCCAAAATGTCCCATTAGAAGTTTGTTGATACATGAAGCTCATGGGGGAGGACTAGCTGGTCACGTTGGTATTCACAAGACAATGGAGCTTCTCCAAGCTCACTTTTATTGGCCGAAAATGTTAGCCACGGTTCATCGTGTGGTGAGTCGTTGTTCTACTTGTCAAAGAGCAAAAATGGTGTTTCACAAAGGTCTCTACAAGCCCTTGCCAATTCCCGAAAGACCTTGGGAAGATGTTAGTATGGATTTTATTGTAGCTTTGCCTAGAACTCAAAGAGGCAAGGATTCAATAATGGTGGTGGTTGATCGGTTCTCAAAAATGGCTCACTTCATTCCTTGCCATAAAACTGAAGATGCAATGAAAGTGGCTAAGTTATATTTTGAAGAGGTGGTTCGTTTTCATGGGGTGCCACGCACCATTGTGTCGGATCGTGATACTAAGTTCCTAAGTCATTTTTGGAAGTCTATGTGGCGTTTGATGGGAACTAAGTTGCTGTTTTCTACCTCACATCATCCACAAACTGATGGTCAAACGGAGGTGGTGAATAGAATACTTGGTTCGTTGCTTAGGGCTTTGGTGAGCAAAAGTACCAAAGATTGGGATAATAAGCTTGCTCATGCCGAGTTTGCTTATAATAGGACACCTAGTGCTACTACAAAGTATTCTCCTTTTGAAGTAGTCTATGGCGTCAATCCTTATGTTCCCATTGATCTTATTGCTTTGCCAAAAGACAAGTTCGTTCATGGTGGGGCAAAGGAGCAAGCCGAGTTCATGCTTAAAGTCCATAAAGAGGTTCGAAGAAACATTGAAAAGGCAAATGAAATCTACAAGAAACAAGCCAACAAACGAGTGAGAAATGTGAAGTCTTTTGAAGTTGGGGACTTGGTGTGGATTTACATGAGGAAAGAACGTTTTCCTAGCAAAAGGAAGAACAAGCTTATGCCACGAGCCGAGGGTCCGTTTGAGGTCATGGAAAAGATCAATGACAACGCATACAAAGTTGATTTGGGAGGCCAATATGGTGTCTCAAGTACATTCAACATTGGTGATCTTGCTCCTTACTTTGATAATGACGAATTGAGGGCAATTCCTTTTGAAGAAGGGGAGGATGACCAAGATGGTCAAGGGTCACTCATCCATGGTCAAGATAAGGAAGTCCAAAACGGTGCTAGTGAGCAAGGTACTGAGGGAATCTTTTTGTCCAAATCATTCTTCAATCCAATGCACGGTTTTAGTCCAAAGAGTTTAACAAATGGTTACACTTCTCTTAGTGTAACTAATCTTGTTGAAGGCATCTAGTTAATGTGTCGTTTTTCCAAGCTTGAAGCCACGCATGATTGATGCATTTGAGAGTTACATTGGACTGATTATGAAGGCGTGATTCAAGGCTTGTGTTGGGCGTGAATTAAGGCATTGGTTGGCTGATTATTCTATCTCTTTACTTGGGGGTTATTTACTTAATTAGAGAGTTGTTGCTGGAATAAAGGAGCTTGAATCAAGGGTTTAAATGGGAGGTTACAAGCGTGACTCAAGGGGGCTGTTTGCACGTTTCTTGGACGTTGAAGATGCTCTTTGAAGACTTCATGTTTGCTGAACGTTTCCTCCTTAATTTAAGCATAGTTTTTAAGCTTAATTGAGTAGTTTTATTTTGTTGTTATGAGGGGTTAATTGGACGGTTATTTGAGCCTTTTAATCACCTTATAGTTAGTATCTTATTTTGTCTTTTAAATTAGGCAAGTGATGGATAATCATTAAAAGTTGTAAAGAGGAATCCCATGTTCCTTTATGTAACTTATACACTACTATAAATAGTGTGCTATGCATGAATGAAAAGCATCCAGAAATTTGCTTAAACACTTGTGTTTTGATTGATTAAACGTGACTTAGTAACTAGTCATTTTTAAGGTCCAAGTTTGTTAGCTCAAATTTGAAGAGTGCTAGTTTTGGTAGAGTGTTCCCAAACCTAGGAGCTTGCGTAGTGAACGAGTGGGTTGAGTGTTCCCTATTCCTAACTACACCAAGCAAAGGGTGAGTGTTCCCCTTTGTTATATCCGAAACTAGGGTGAGTGTTCCCCTATTTTCACCTTCATTGTTCACGATTTCACTAAGACCCCTTAAAACATACTTTTGTAACAAGGTTCTCATCTTGTTTACACATCACAAACACATTCAAACAAAGCTATTTGAATCAAATGAAAGTCAAATACATTCTACAAAGCTAATTGAATCAAATGAAAGTCAAACACATTCAAACAAAGCTAATTGAATCAAATGAATGTCAAACACATTCAAACAAAGCTATTTTAATTAAATGAATGTCAAATACATTCTACAAAGCTAATTGAATCAAATGAAAGTCAAACACATTCAAACAAAGCTATTTGAAGAAAATGAAAGTCAAATACATTCAACAAAGCAAATTGAAACAAATGAAAGTCAAACACAGTCAAACAAAGTTATTTGACTCAAATGAAAGTCAAATACATTCTACAAAGCTAATTGAATCAAATGAAAGTCAAACACATTCAAACAAAGCTATTTGAATCAAATGAAAGTCAAACACATTCAAACAAAGATTTTGAATCAAATGAAAGTCAAATACATTCTACAAAGCTAATTGAATCAAATGAAAGTCAAACACATTCAAATAAAGCTATATGAATCAAATGAAAGTCAAATACATTCTATAAAGCTAATTGAATCAAATGAAAGTCAAACACATTCAAACAAAGCTATTTAAATCAAAGGAGAGTCAAATAAATTCAAACAAAGCTAATTAAATCAAATAAAAGTAAAATACATTCTACAAAGCTAATTGAATCAAATGAAAGTCAAACACATTCAAACAAAGCCTTTTAAATCAAATGAAAGTCAAACACATTCAAAAAAAGCTTTTTAATTTAAATGAAAGTCAAACACATTCAAACAAAGCTATGAAAATTGTTGTATATTTGGAGTAACACTCGAAATACACAAGGGATAAACCAAGGGATAGATAAGGCTAAAGAACCAAAAGCTTCTCAGATAAAGTCACACCACTAAGAAACGTTTTGGGTTCCTAAGATCACAAGTCAACTAGTAGCCTAAACTAGCTAACTAAGCAAAGGAAACGAAATTCCAAATCCAAGAATTTCAGGTTTTGTTTCTAATCCAAGAAACGAATGTAAGACAAGTCTTTTTTTTGTTTGCAATAATCTGATTTTTCCATTCACATTTGCTTGCTATTTATAGTGAACAAGCATCCTTAAGTACAAGCTAACTTAAGTGACTTTTCAGCTCACTTGTTACACGCCTAAAGCTAAGTACAATTCAGCTTTTGTTGTCTAGATACATTAATAAAAGAAGCCTTACTTAACTAGATACATCAAAGAGAAAATGGTGGTTTGTAACCTCCAAATAAAATCTGAAATAAGAGAGTATAACTCCCCCTTGATTCACGCCCAACAAGCAGCAACTTGGAGGTGTAACAGCTCCCCTTTTCACGCCCAATTCAAGCAGCAAGTGAAGTGTAACTCCTCCTTGTTTCAAGCCTTGAATTAAGCTTGAATGTATGTGGTCAAGGATGTACTTGGACGCCTCTTGAATGTACCAGTTGCTGGCTGAAGTAAACGGCCACTTGAAGACTCAATTGAAAGCTTGTAACTCCTTATTGATGCTGATTGTAACACCCAAGTTAAAGCTTTGAAATTCCTTGTAAAAGAATTTCGGATTCCAAGCTTAAATGGCTGCCATTTTGATGTATTTTTGCACTTGTACTTTTGTGTGAATGTGACAATAATTTTCGAACTAAAATCAGCTAAAAATAACTAAGAAAAATATAGCTAATTTGCAAACTTAAAATAAGACTAAAGTTTACAATTTATTCAAAGCATAAAATGAACTAGAATAAACTAGTTAATAAGAACAACAAGAAATTCAAGGGGTTGAATATCTTGCTGCCCAAGGATAGAATGCATAGCACCAATACATGATGCTACGTCTTGAACCAAAGAAATGTCCATAACCAAGTTGTTAGGCTTGGCTACAACATTCCCCCCTTCTTGAAAAGAGTTTGCCCTCAAACTCGGCAACTCTTCAAACTCATCATAGTAAAGCATCTCTTCCCATTGCTTGGGACGTTTAGTAGCCAAAGACCGCAGCAAGGATCCCAAAGTTCTATTAGTCACTTCGGTTTGACCATCTGTTTGAGGATGACTTGAAGTGCTAAAGTTCAATTTCGTGCCCATCTTCCTCCATAATGTAAGCCAAAAATGACTTAGAAATTTCGGATCACGATCACTCACCATGGATTTAGGTACACCATGTAAACGAACAATCTCATTGAAAAACAAGTTAGCAACATGAGTAACGCCATAAGCTGCATAGGCTGGTTTGTTTGGGAGCATTGATCCGGGAACAAGATCAATTTTGTGTTGTATGTCACGTTTTGGGGGTAAGCCATGGGGAATGTCTTCGGGGAAAACATAGGAAAAGGTTTTGAGAAGAGGGGTGAGGAGTGGGTGTGGCTCTTCTTGTGACGGTTTGGAAGGGGCAATGAATTGTTTGTGAGCTTTATACTCATGCAATTCTGATTTTATGAGAGTGGTAAGAGAAGTAGGGGGTGTGGATTTGGGGTGATCGTTTTTGAGGTTTAGGGGGTAAGAAGTATTTTCCGTCCATCCTTAGTGAAGGAATATGTGTTTTTATACCCATCATGCATCACACGCCTATCAAATAACCAAGGTCTACCAAGTAAAATATGACATGCATCCATAGGTATAACATCACACCACAATTCTTCTTCATAAGTTTTACCAATGCTAAATGATAACAAGACTTGTTGTGTTACTTGAATCCCTTTACCATGATTTAACCATTGAATCGCATAAGGTTTAGGGTGAGGAACGGTTTTAAGTTTCAGCTTGTCTATCATTACTTGTGAAGCTACATTGGTACAACTACCTCCATCAATAATCATTGTACATACCTTTCCACCAATGGTGCAACGAGTGTGAAAGATTGACTCACGTTGCAAACTTCCTTCTTTGCCAACCATATTGCTAAGTGTGCGTCGAACCACCAAGCATTCTCCTTCGTCTGGTCCAAGACACGCATACTCATCATTCTCCTCAAGGTTGCTGTCCACTTCATTTTCTAATTCATCCTCCTCTTCATGCTCAATCAAAGTGACAATCCTTTTATTTGGACAATCACTAGCCAAATGTCCAAGGCCTTGACACCGAAAACATCTTCTTGGGGCTGGTTTTGGGTTGGAATCTTGGGTGTTTTGTGAAGGTGGTTTAGAAGTAGGCTGATTGGACGTGGGTTTGAAAGGTGGGAAATTGGATGTTTGCTTTTTTTGGGGAAATGAGGTTTGAGATGCAAAACGTGATGATTCACTTTTGCCTCTTGCTTTTTGTTGCTGCTCAATCTTATGTGCTAAGATAATGAGCTCTTCAAGGGTAGAGTAAGGATGTAGTTCGGCCACATTGGCTATTTTTGGGTCAAGCCCTCCCAAAAAGCGCACCAATGTTTGAGGTTCATCTTCCTCTACTCCACATTTCATGACAAACCCTTCAAACTCCCTAGCATATTCTTCTACTGATTTTGTACCTTGTTCGAGGTTGTGGAACTTGGAAAAGTTTTCTTGCACATAGTATGTGGGAAGAAACTTTTGTTTCAGCAACTTCTTCATCTTGATCCACGATCTCACTTTCTCTTTGTCTTGCCTTTCCCTTTTGGCACACACGCTAGCCCACCAAGTTGAGGCATATTTTCTCAACTTCAAGGCTACAATTTTCACCTTCTTTTCTTCCGGTGTTTGCTTGTAATCAAACACTCTCTCCACCGTTCTAAGCCATTCTACAAACTCATCAGCATCGAGTTTGCCATCATACTCCGGAATGTCAGCCTTAATGTCATTGTTAGGCCGTGACCTTTCTCTTTCATGATAAGGTCTATCATTGTGATTGAAATTAGATTCACTCACTTCTTCATCACTATGATTGGTAAAACCCTCTTTTTGATGGCGCAACTTAATAGAAAGGTCTCTTAACTGACCTTGCAAATATTGCATTCGTTGCTCCATATCTTCTTTCTCTTGTGCAACCTTATTGACATATTCTTGCCAATTAGGGGGTGGGATGTCGGCCATGGTTTGTGTTTGGGTATGTGTTTGGGGTATTGTGTTTGGGTATTTGTTTGCTAGACCCCCCTCCTTCTAGCGCCAAATGTTGTATATTTGGAGTAACACTCGAAATACACAAGGGATAAACCAAGGGATAGATAAGGCTAAAGAACCAAAAGCTTCTCAGATAAAGTCACACCACTAAGAAACGTTTTGGGTTCCTAAGATCACAAGTCAACTAGTAGCCTAAACTAGCTAACTAAGCAAAGGAAACGAAATTCCAAATCCAAGAATTTCAGGTTTTGTTTCTAATCCAAGAAACGAATGTAAGACAAGTCTTTTTTTTGTTTGCAATAATCTGATTTTTCCATTCACATTTGCTTGCTATTTATAGTGAACAAGCATCCTTAAGTACAAGCTAACTTAAGTGACTTTTCAGCTCACTTGTTACACGCCTAAAGCTAAGTACAATTCAGCTTTTGTTGTCTAGATACATTAATAAAAGAAGCCTTACTTAACTAGATACATCAAAGAGAAAATGGTGGTTTGTAACCTCCAAATAAAATCTGAAATAAGAGAGTATAACTCCCCCTTGATTCACGCCCAACAAGCAGCAACTTGGAGGTGTAACAGCTCCCCTTTTCACGCCCAATTCAAGCAGCAAGTGAAGTGTAACTCCTCCTTGTTTCAAGCCTTGAATTAAGCTTGAATGTATGTGGTCAAGGATGTACTTGGACGCCTCTTGAATGTACCAGTTGCTGGCTGAAGTAAACGGCCACTTGAAGACGGCCACTTGAAGACTCAATTGAAAGCTTGTAACTCCTTATTGATGCTGATTGTAACACCCAAGTTAAAGCTTTGAAATTCCTTGTAAAAGAATTTCGGATTCCAAGCTTAAATGGCTGCCATTTTGATGTATTTTTGCACTTGTACTTTTGTGTGAATGTGACAATAATTTTCGAACTAAAATCAGCTAAAAATAACTAAGAAAAATATAGCTAATTTGCAAACTTAAAATAAGACTAAAGTTTACAATTTATTCAAAGCATAAAATGAACTAGAATAAACTAGTTAATAAGAACAACAAGAAATTCAAGGGGTTGAATATCTTGCTGCCCAAGGATAGAATGCATAGCACCAATACATGATGCTACGTCTTGAACCAAAGAAATGTCCATAACCAAGTTGTTAGGCTTGGCTACAACATTCCCCCCTTCTTGAAAAGAGTTTGCCCTCAAACTCGGCAACTCTTCAAACTCATCATAGTAAAGCATCTCTTCCCATTGCTTGGGACGTTTAGTAGCCAAAGACCGCAGCAAGGATCCCAAAGTTCTATTAGTCACTTCGGTTTGACCATCTGTTTGAGGATGACTTGAAGTGCTAAAGTTCAATTTCGTGCCCATCTTCCTCCATAATGTAAGCCAAAAATGACTTAGAAATTTCGGATCACGATCACTCACCATGGATTTAGGTACACCATGTAAACGAACAATCTCATTGAAAAACAAGTTAGCAACATGAGTAACGCCATAAGCTGCATAGGCTGGTTTGTTTGGGAGCATTGATCCGGGAACAAGATCAATTTTGTGTTGTATGTCACGTTTTGGGGGTAAGCCATGGGGAATGTCTTCGGGGAAAACATAGGAAAAGGTTTTGAGAAGAGGGGTGAGGAGTGGGTGTGGCTCTTCTTGTGACGGTTTGGAAGGGGCAATGAATTGTTTGTGAGCTTTATACTCATGCAATTCTGATTTTATGAGAGTGGTAAGAGAAGTAGGGGGTGTGGATTTGGGGTGATCGTTTTTGAGGTTTAGGGGGGTAAGAAGTATTTTCCGTCCATCCTTAGTGAAGGAATATGTGTTTTTATACCCATCATGCATCACACGCCTATCAAATAACCAAGGTCTACCAAGTAAAATATGACATGCATCCATAGGTATAACATCACACCACAATTCTTCTTCATAAGTTTTACCAATGCTAAATGATAACAAGACTTGTTGTGTTACTTGAATCCCTTTACCATGATTTAACCATTGAATCGCATAAGGTTTAGGGTGAGGAACGGTTTTAAGTTTCAGCTTGTCTATCATTACTTGTGAAGCTACATTGGTACAACTACCTCCATCAATAATCATTGTACATACCTTTCCACCAATGGTGCAACGAGTGTGAAAGATTGACTCACGTTGCAAACTTCCTTCTTTGCCAACCATATTGCTAAGTGTGCGTCGAACCACCAAGCATTCTCCTTCGTCTGGTCCAAGACACGCATACTCATCATTCTCCTCAAGGTTGCTGTCCACTTCATTTTCTAATTCATCCTCCTCTTCATGCTCAATCAAAGTGACAATCCTTTTATTTGGACAATCACTAGCCAAATGTCCAAGGCCTTGACACCGAAAACATCTTCTTGGGGCTGGTTTTGGGTTGGAATCTTGGGTGTTTTGTGAAGGTGGTTTAGAAGTAGGCTGATTGGACGTGGGTTTGAAAGGTGGGAAATTGGATGTTTGCTTTTTTTGGGGAAATGAGGTTTGAGATGCAAAACGTGATGATTCACTTTTGCCTCTTGCTTTTTGTTGCTGCTCAATCTTATGTGCTAAGATAATGAGCTCTTCAAGGGTAGAGTAAGGATGTAGTTCGGCCACATTGGCTATTTTTGGGTCAAGCCCTCCCAAAAAGCGCACCAATGTTTGAGGTTCATCTTCCTCTACTCCACATTTCATGACAAACCCTTCAAACTCCCTAGCATATTCTTCTACTGATTTTGTACCTTGTTCGAGGTTGTGGAACTTGGAAAAGTTTTCTTGCACATAGTATGTGGGAAGAAACTTTTGTTTCAGCAACTTCTTCATCTTGATCCACGATCTCACTTTCTCTTTGTCTTGCCTTTCCCTTTTGGCACACACGCTAGCCCACCAAGTTGAGGCATATTTTCTCAACTTCAAGGCTACAATTTTCACCTTCTTTTCTTCCGGTGTTTGCTTGTAATCAAACACTCTCTCCACCGTTCTAAGCCATTCTACAAACTCATCAGCATCGAGTTTGCCATCATACTCCGGAATGTCAGCCTTAATGTCATTGTTAGGCCGTGACCTTTCTCTTTCATGATAAGGTCTATCATTGTGATTGAAATTAGATTCACTCACTTCTTCATCACTATGATTGGTAAAACCCTCTTTTTGATGGCGCAACTTAATAGAAAGGTCTCTTAACTGACCTTGCAAATATTGCATTCGTTGCTCCATATCTTCTTTCTCTTGTGCAACCTTATTGACATATTCTTGCCAATTAGGGGGTGGGATGTCGGCCATGGTTTGTGTTTGGGTATGTGTTTGGGGTATTGTGTTTGGGTATTTGTTTGCTAGACCCCCCTCCTTCTAGCGCCAAATGTTGTATATTTGGAGTAACACTCGAAATACACAAGGGATAAACCAAGGGATAGATAAGGCTAAAGAACCAAAAGCTTCTCAGATAAAGTCACACCACTAAGAAACGTTTTGGGTTCCTAAGATCACAAGTCAACTAGTAGCCTAAACTAGCTAACTAAGCAAAGGAAACGAAATTCCAAATCCAAGAATTTCAGGTTTTGTTTCTAATCCAAGAAACGAATGTAAGACAAGTCTTTTTTTTGTTTGCAATAATCTGATTTTTCCATTCACATTTGCTTGCTATTTATAGTGAACAAGCATCCTTAAGTACAAGCTAACTTAAGTGACTTTTCAGCTCACTTGTTACACGCCTAAAGCTAAGTACAATTCAGCTTTTGTTGTCTAGATACATTAATAAAAGAAGCCTTACTTAACTAGATACATCAAAGAGAAAATGGTGGTTTGTAACCTCCAAATAAAATCTGAAATAAGAGAGTATAACTCCCCCTTGATTCACGCCCAACAAGCAGCAACTTGGAGGTGTAACAGCTCCCCTTTTCACGCCCAATTCAAGCAGCAAGTGAAGTGTAACTCCTCCTTGTTTCAAGCCTTGAATTAAGCTTGAATGTATGTGGTCAAGGATGTACTTGGACGCCTCTTGAATGTACCAGTTGCTGGCTGAAGTAAACGGCCACTTGAAGACGGCCACTTGAAGACTCAATTGAAAGCTTGTAACTCCTTATTGATGCTGATTGTAACACCCAAGTTAAAGCTTTGAAATTCCTTGTAAAAGAATTTCGGATTCCAAGCTTAAATGGCTGCCATTTTGATGTATTTTTGCACTTGTACTTTTGTGTGAATGTGACAATAATTTTCGAACTAAAATCAGCTAAAAATAACTAAGAAAAATATAGCTAATTTGCAAACTTAAAATAAGACTAAAGTTTACAATTTATTCAAAGCATAAAATGAACTAGAATAAACTAGTTAATAAGAACAACAAGAAATTCAAGGGGTTGAATATCTTGCTGCCCAAGGATAGAATGCATAGCACCAATACATGATGCTACGTCTTGAACCAAAGAAATGTCCATAACCAAGTTGTTAGGCTTGGCTACAACAAACAAAGCTATATAAATCAAATGAAAGTGAAATGCATTCTACAATGCAAATTGAATTAAATGAAATTCAAACACATTCAAACAAAGCTATTTGAATCAAATGACAGTAAAATACATTCTACAAAGCTAATTGAATCAATTGAAAGTCAAACACATTCAAACAAAGCTATTTGAATCAAATGAAAGTCAAATACATTCTACAAAGCTAATTGAATCAAATGAAAGTCAAACACATTCAAACAAAGCTAATTGAATCAAATGAATGTCAAACACATTCAAACAAAGCTATTTTAATTAAATGAATGTCAAATACATTCTACAAAGCTAATTGAATCAAATGAAAGTCAAACACATTCAAACAAAGCTATTTGAAGAAAATGAAAGTCAAATACATTCAACAAAGCAAATTGAAACAAATGAAAGTCAAACACAGTCAAACAAAGTTATTTGACTCAAATGAAAGTCAAATACATTCTACAAAGCTAATTGAATCAAATGAAAGTCAAACACATTCAAACAAAGCTATTTGAATCAAATGAAAGTCAAACACATTCAAACAAAGATTTTGAATCAAATGAAAGTCAAATACATTCTACAAAGCTAATTGAATCAAATGAAAGTCAAACACATTCAAATAAAGCTATATGAATCAAATGAAAGTCAAATACATTCTATAAAGCTAATTGAATCAAATGAAAGTCAAACACATTCAAACAAAGCTATTTAAATCAAAGGAGAGTCAAATAAATTCAAACAAAGCTAATTAAATCAAATAAAAGTAAAATACATTCTACAAAGCTAATTGAATCAAATGAAAGTCAAACACATTCAAACAAAGCCTTTTAAATCAAATGAAAGTCAAACACATTCAAAAAAAGCTTTTTAATTTAAATGAAAGTCAAACACATTCAAACAAAGCTATGAAAATCAAATGAAAATGAAATGCATTCTACAAAGCAAATGTATCTAAATGAAATTCAAACACATTCAAACAAAGCTATTTGAATCAAATGACAGTCAAACACATTCTACAAAGCTAATTAAATCAATTGAAAGTCAAACACATTCAAACAAAGCTATTTGAATCAAAAATGAAAGTGAAATACATTCTACAAAGCTAATTGAATCAAATGAAAGTCAAACACATTCAAACAAAGCTAATTGAATCAAATGAATGTCAAACACATTCAAACAAAGCTATTTTAATTAAATGAATGTCAAATACATTCTACAAAGCTAATTGAATCAAATGAAAGTCAAAACACATTCAAACAAAGCTATTTGAAGAAAATGAAAGTGAAATACATTCAACAAAGCAAATTGAAACAAATGAAAGTTAAACACAGTCAAACAAAGTTATTTGACTCAAATGAAAGTCAAATACATTCTACAAAGCTAATTGAATCAAATGAAAGTCAAACACATTCAAACAAAGCTATTTGAATCAAATGAAAGTCAAACACATTCAAACAAAGATTTTGAATCAAATGAAAGTCAAATACATTCTACAAAGCTAATTGAATCAAATGAAAGTCAAACACATTCAAATAAAGCTATTTGAATCAAATGAAAGTTAAATACATTCTACAAAGCTAATTGAATCAAATTAAAGTCAAACACATTCAAACAAAGCTATTTGAATCAAAGGAGAGTAAAATAAATTCAAACAAAGCTAATTAAATCAAATAAAAGTAAAATACATTCTACAAAGCTAATTGAATCAAATGAAAGTCAAACACATTCAAACAAAGCCTTTTAAATCAAATGAAAGTCAAACACATTCAAAAAAAGCTTTTTAATTTAAATGAAAGTCAAACACATTCAAACAAAGCTATATAAATAAAATGAAAGTGAAATGCATTCTACAAAGCAAATTGAATTAAATGAAATTCAAACACATTCTAACAAAGCTATTTGAATCAAAGGACAGTAAAATACATTCTACAAAGCTAATTGAATCAATTGAAAGTCAAACACATTCAAACAACGCTATTTGAATCAAATGAAAGTCAAATACATTCTACAAAGCTAATTGAATCAAATGAAAGTCAAACACATTCAAAACAAAGCTAATTGAATCAAATAAAAGTCAAACACATTCAAAAAAAGCTTTTTAATTTAAATGAAAGTCAAACACATTCAAACAAAGCTATATAAATCAAATGAAAGTGAAATGCATTCTACAAAGCAAATTGAATTAAATGAAATTCAAACACATTCAAACAATGCTATTTGAATCAAATGACAGTAAAATACATTCTACAAAGCTAATTGAATCAATTGAAAGTCAAACAAATTCAAACAAAGCTATTTGAATCAAATGAAAGTCAAATACATTCTACAAAGCTAATTGAATCAAATGAAAGTTAAACACATTCAAACAAATCTAATTGAATCAAATGAAAGTCAAACACATTCAAACAAAGCTATTTTAATTAAATGAATGTCAAATACATTCTACAAAGCTAATTGAATCAAATGAAAGTCAAACACATTCAAACAAAGCTATTTGAAGAAAATGAAAGTCAAATACATTCTACAAAGCAAATTGAAACAAATGAAAGTCAAACACATTCAAACAAAATTATTTGACTCAAATGAAAGTCAAATACATTCTACAAAGCTAATTAAATCAAATGAAAGTCAAACACATTCAAACAAAGCTATTTGAATCAAATGAAAGTCAAACACATTCAAACAAAGATTTTGAATCAAATGAAAGTCAAATACATTCAACAAAGCTAATTGAATCAAATGAAAGTCAAACACATTCAAATAAAGCTATATGAATCAAATGAAAGTCAAATACATTCTATAAAGCTAATTGAATCAAATGAAAGTCAAACTCATTCAAACAAAGCTATTTGAATCAAAGGAGAGTCAAATAAATTCAAACAAAGCTAATTAAATCAAATAAAAGTAAAATACATTCTACAAGGCTAATTAAATCTAATGAAAGTCAAACACATTCAAACAAAGCCTTTTAAATCAAATGAAAGTCAAACACATTCAAAAAAAGCTTTTTAATTGAAATGAAAGTGAAACACATTCAAACAAAGCTATATAAATCAAATGAAAGTGAAATGCATTCTACAAAGCAAATTGATCTAAATGAAATTCAAACACATTCAAACAAAGCTATTTGAATCAAATGACAGTAAAATACATTCTACAAAGCTAATTGAATCAATTGAAAGTCAAACACATTCAAACAAAGCTATTTGAATCAAATGAAAGTCAAATACATTCTACAAAGCTAATTGAATCAAATGAAAGTCAAACACATTCAAACAAAGCTAATTGAATCAAATGAAAGTCAAACACGTTCAAACAAAGCTATTTTAATTAAATGAATGTCAAATACATTCTGATTAGGGGATTTTTATCCACCAAGCGCCGTTTGACAAGTGGACCAACCAGGTTCCGCCACGTGTCCACCCATGCCAAATGGGACAACCGGCCATCAAGGCCCATTTCAGTCTAGAAGCCCGATCGGCCCTAGGTTTACCTTAAACCTAGAGAGTTGCACGCTTCCCAAGGCTATAAATACTCGATTAATCCTCATTAATCAAGGGACCGAATAATTAACGGAACGGAGGAGAAACATTACGGAACACACTAATAACCGGCTGATCTCGCTAGCAAAGCAGATTACCTACATTAAATACTCTCACCTAGAGAGACCTTATTACTTTAATTTCTGTATTAATTACTCCTTAATCAGGTACTAACTTGACCGTTGGAGGCGGAGCTCTCAGGAGTCTCCGTTATTTTGCAGGTACAGGCGTCCGGTTCCAGTCTCGGAATTGTAGCTCTCCCGCAGGACATCAGAAAACCCCGAAACATCTGGCGCCGTCTGTGGGGAGAGTACTTCAGAGATGGCATCCAAGTCTGTACCGACCCCAGAAGAGAGGCGTCCCCTAGACGACCCTCAAGTTCAGTCGGACCATGATACCGAAAGTGAATTTGAAGTTGAAACTCATACAGCTCCAGACGGGACCCTAAGGGCCCGCCGTACCCGTCATACTGAAATAAGGGAACGGGAGTATCTTCAAACAGGAAGCGAGCCAGCAGGCGCACCGCTTGCTCGGCAACAGCCGACTGATGGGTCTGCTCCCATCACAAGGAACGAACTCATGACCTTCATGAGGGGATTCAAGGGAGAGATCCAAGAGTTGATCAACAAAAAACCGCCTGCTTCAGTCAAAGAGCAGGCGGCCAAAAAAACCTTCCACTTCACTGAAGAGGAAGCCAGTTCAAGGGCGAGAGGCGACTCCCCATCCTAAATCTAAGAAGCGGGAGCCGTCTGCTCTTGATTTCACAAAACTCCGTTATCCTACGGGAAATAGGAAACCGGTTCGTCATATTCAGGCGGACGGGTCAAGGCAAACGTTCACAGATGCTCGGCACCTGCTAGAGCAGAAGAAGAGTGACCGATTATCAGAGTCGGCTTCTACTTCAAATTTTCAGGACAGTTTGCGAAATGCCTCGATGAGGCCAACTCAGTCGTACCATGAGAGTCAGTCAGGCGGCACCTCCCGTCAGTCTGGCTTTCATAGTGCGCAGGCGGTACCAAATTTGCCATTTGTGCCGCAACAACAATATTTTATGCAGCCACCTCCATTTGGTGGACCTGCAGCAAAAAACGTCCAACCTATGGACTGGCAGCTACGGCTGCTTAGACTTGGTGAACAGCCGTCGGCCTTCTCCAAGGAAAGTACTGAAGCCGCTCAGCCGGCCAAAGTAAAAAATGTTTTAGTAGGCGCCTATGATGGCACTACTAACCCGGAAGACCATCTGATGGCATTCACCAACCTGATGTACCTTCAAGGGTTGGATGATCCCACTTGGTGCAAGTGTTTCCCAGCAACTCTCAAGGGAATTGCACAGCAATGGTTCGGCAACCTGCCGACTGGTTGTGTAAACAGTTTCAGGACGCTTGCTTACTTATTTGCCTCCAACTTTGCAATGAACATCCCTGCGAAGAAAACGACCCTTGATTTGGGAACAATTCAGCAGGGTGAAAAGGAGGGGCTTCGTTCCTACATCAGGCGGTTCAACCTGATGAGAATACAGATTCAAGGGTTACCGGATGAGGTAGCTTATACTGACTTTTTTAGAGGTCTCAAAGACGGGTCTACCTTCAAATTTGATTTAGTTCGAAAAAGGGTGGCGACTCTTCAAGAGGCCTTGATTGAAGCAGAAGCCTATATACAGGCGACTGATCTGTGTACAATGAAACAGTCGGACGGGAAGAGGTTCGACAATAGAGAAGGACGACAGAAACAGTCGTCCAACAAAGATGAAAAAAGAAAAGGGGTCTGGGCGGCTGATTCCTCTAAACAGCCGGCCAAGAAGAAAAAGGAATTCAAACCATACTCCCCAAAGTATGTGTTTAACAAGGATAACCAGTTTATCCTAAAAGAAATAAAGGGACGGCTCTCAATTGAGAAACCGCTCCCATGAAGGGTTCTGCGAGCAACCGGAACCAAGACAAAATCTGTGCTTATCATGATGACATTGGTCATCACACCAACGACTGCATTAGTCTCATGCGGTACCTAGACCGCTTGGCTGATCAAGGTGATCTTGACACTTATGTCAAGAAATCTACGGGGAATACTTCCTCAAAAAAGCAGTCGGCCAAAAAGAATCAACAGGCCGACAGTTCCGATACAGATGATGCAGTCGTCTACACCATTGCAGGCGGCTTCTCAGGAGGCGGCCCCACTATTAGGGGCAACAAAGATAATATAAGGCGGTTAGATGTAAATTCCGTTCACCAAGAACGACCGTCCAAATATACATTTCCTGAGATTGTCATCACTGAAGAGGATCTAGGAGGAATAAGGGGGCCGCATGACGACCCTCTCGTTATTGAATGTAAAGTGGCCAACCAGAGAGTTGGTCGAATCCTCATAGATACTGGGAGCTCTTCAGATCTCATCAGCAGCAAATGTCTGTCAAAACTGAAATATCAGACGGACTGCATACATCCGGCCTCCCACCCTTTAATAGGGTTTGGAGGAGGAGTCGTCCACCCACTGGGACGAGTTGATCTACCCGTCCGCCTGGGCGAAAAAGGGGAAGGACGACACATGGTAGTCCGATTCCTAGTTGTAGAGGAACTCTCTGCCTACAACATGATTCTGGGTCGCCCAACCCTGAATAGTGCCAAGGCTGTTATAATCCCGTCACTTATGCTGCTTAAGTTTGAAAGGGACAATGGAACAGTCGGCTCCCTAAGGGGAGATCAGAGGATGGCCCGAGAGTGCTATCTCTCGGATGTCAAACCCACTGCTAAGGCCACTGGGTCAAGTGGAGAAAAAACAGACCTTGACAATGTCAAGGAAAGTGCGCCTGTTCAAGAAACAGGCGACAGAAAAAGAAAGGCGTCCCAGACAGAGTCCGCCAGAAAGGCAAGAAAATAGCAATCATTGGCAGAGGACCGGCCGGATGAGTTCCGCCCTCAGCCGGCTGGTGAGCATACGGACCTGATATTAGACGACTCCCGCCCTGACCGAACAGTCAAAGTTGGGACGACTGCTCTGAGAAACCTTGGTGATGACTTTCACAACCTGTTGAAAGAATACAAGGACATCTTTGCATTTGAAGTCCATGAAATGCCAGGCATTAGTCCTGATCTGGCAGTACACAAACTCGCTGTGGATCCGAAAAAGAAGCCGGTACGGCAAAAGAAGCGGAACCATGGTGAAGAAAGAGGTCAGGCGGCCGCCGCCGAAGTCAAAAAATTACTTGATGCAGGGTTCATTCGGCAATGTTACTTCCCAGATTGGGTTGCAAATGTGGTACTTGTTAAAAAGCCGAATGGCACCTGGCGAATGTGTGTAGACTACACAGACTTGAACAAGGCGTGTCCCAAAGACAGTTACCCTCTGCCCAAAATTGATAACCTGGTCGACTCAACAGCCGGCCATGCCTTGATGAGTTTTATGGACGCCTATTCTGGTTTTCATCAAATTCCTTTGTGGAAGAAAGATCAGGAGAAGACGGCCTTCGTCACTGATCAGGGATTATACTGTTATACGGTCATGCCGTTTGGTCTTAAGAATGCCCCGGCTACATTCCAACGAATGATAAACACAGTGTTCTTTGATCAGATTGGGAGAAACGTCGAGGCATACATTGATGATATGATTGTTAAGACTAAACTTCAGAAAGATCATCTGACGGACCTCCGAGAAACTTTCGCCACACTCAGGCGGCACCATGTCATGCTCAATCCCAAGAAATGTGTATTTGGAGTTGAGTCTGGGAAAATTTCTCGGATTCCTTATCAACCAGAGAGGAATAGAGGCGAACCCTGAGAAGGTACAGGCGGTCATTGACATGCAGTCGCCTCGTACCGTCCGAGAGGTTCAGAAGTTAACAGGTTGTCTGGCGGCCTTGGGAAGATTTCTAAGCCGATCAGGCGACAAATGCCTATACTTTTTCCAGGCAATTAAGAAAAAAGGCAAGGTTTTGAATGGGGGCCGGATGCTGAGGCCGCCTTCCAGAAATTAAAGGTTCACTTGCATTCCTTGCCAAGGCTGGTCAGCCCTTTGCCCAAAGAAAATCTCTACATGTACCTGGCCGTCTCTGATCATGCGTTAAGCGCGGTGCTCCTTGCTGAAAGGGACGGCTGTCAACTTCCGGTCTACTTTGTCAGTCACGTACTGAAAAATGCCGAGTTGAGGTATCCCCTAGTGGAGAAATTTGGTCTTGCACTCTTCATGGCTGTTAAAAAATTGAAGCCCTACTTTCTGGCACATGCAGTCGTCGTGTATACCGACCAACCGATCAAACGGCCCCTTACCACCATGGAGTCCTCCGGACGAATGATCAAATGGGCCATAGAAATGCAGAGTCTCGAAGTTACTTTCGAGCCTAGAAAAGCAGTGAAGGGGCAAGCCTTTGCTGACTTTATTGTAGAGATGACTCGTCCTCCTGACTCTCAAGTTCCAGACCAAGTCTGGAAGGTATATGTGGACGGAAGCTCTACTTCAAACGGTTGTGGAGCAGGCGTCGTATGTCAATCTCCAGAGGGCGACAGGTTCGAGTATGCTCTACGCTTCAGTTTCCAGGCTTCAAACAATGAGGCAGAATATGAAGCTTTACTAGCCGGGATCCGCATGTGTAAGGCGGCCGGGGCAAGGAAAATAGACGCCTGTTCTGATTCACAACTGATAGTGAGTCAGTACAATGGCGAATACGAAGCAACACATCCGGCCATGATCAAATATTTACAGGCGGTCCGACAAGCAGTCGGCTCCCTTGAGGATTTCCATCTGATCCAAGTACCGAGATCAGAAAACAACCAGGCAGATGCACTCTCGAAATTAGCATCATCCGCCTCCTCCGATACTCCTCGAACTGTGTTTTGGAAGTAATGGAGAAGAGAAGCATCGAGGAAAATCCTATTGGAATTCTAGACAGAAGCTCAACCTGGATGGATTCAATCAGGGCATATCTGACAAACGGTACACTGCCGGATGATCCTCAACAGGCGGCATCACTGAAAAAAACGAGCCTCCTGTTTTGAAATGATACAGGGGGAACTGCACAAGAGGGGGCACCTTCAACCCTTCTTAAAGTGTGTTACTCCTGAAAAGGGACGAGAGATACTAGATGATCTTCACTCTGGTTTCTGTGCTTCCCATATAGGTGGTAGGATGCTTGCTCAAAGGGCAAGGCGGCAGGGCTACTTTTGGCCTACTTTGGAAGCAGATGCAATGGAGATGGTGAAAAAATGTGACAAGTGCCAAAGGTTTGGCAAATTAATTCACCGTCCGGCTACTGACCTCACTACCATTCACAGCCCACTACCGTTTGCTAAGTGGGGCATGGACATTCTGGGTCCATATACGCCTGCTACAGGCGGCAGAAGGTATATACTTGTTGCCGTTGACTACTTCACTAAATGGGTAGAGGCGGAGGCTGTAAAGGGAATCAAGACGAAAGATGTAATTTCATTCATTTGGAAAAACGTCATCACTCGGTTCGGGGTTCCCATGTCTATGGTTTTTGATAATGGTCCCCAATTTGAGACGCCTGTTCTCAAAAGCTGGTTGGGAGACCAAGGAATTGGACATTACTTTGCATCTGTCGGCCGTCCACAAGCAAACGGCCAGGTAGAAGCCTTTAATAAAATCATCTCAGACGGTCTCAAGAAAAAAATTGAACGAGCAGGCGGCCTATGGGCAGATGAACTACCACATGTTCTTTGGGCCATTAGGACGACTGAAAAAGGGGCGACTGGAGAAACTCCATTCCTCCTAACTTATGGTGCAGAAGCTGTTCTTCCAATAGAACACTACGAGCCGACTCTTCGAGTAATGCTATATGACGAAGAGGCAAACTGGGAAGCTATGCGCCTGGCATTAGACTCACTTCCTGAAAAGAGGGCAATGCTGTTTTGCGCCATGAAATCTACCGCCTGAGAATGACTAGATCATACAACAAAAAAGTGCACAGGCGTCCACTCAAAGTAGGGGACTTTGTACTTAGAAAAATGGAAGCAGTTGGTAGGGCTAACGAGTCTGGCAAACTAACTCCCAACTGGGAAGGACCCTACCGAATCTATGCGGAAGTCAGGGACGGTACCTACCGTCTGGAAACACCAGACGGACAACCGTTGCCTCGAACTTGGAATGTAGATAACCTTAAGAAATATTTCTTTTGAATGATGTAAAGTAAAGAGCTACTTAATTAAGTTGGCACTTACTATTCAATTTTGTATTACGAGGGGCATGCCGTCTGTACCTTTACAGTCGGCTACTCTCCATTGAGTTTCACTCTTTATCTTTACAGGGGCATGCCGTCTGTTCCATTACAGTCGGCTACTCTCCCTCGAGTATTTTACTCACAATACTTAGCTAAAAAGTTTAGGGCCTGGCCGATCCTGTAACTAACAGGCGGCTACCCTTCTTTTACTTAGCACATACGTTCACCAAAAACGTACCAAGGCACTGGCCGAATGATCAGACCAGGCGCCTAGTCAACTGATCTAACTTTTAAAAACTAATCCGACCTGTCCCAACATTATAGCAGGCGTCCGGCGGCATCCATTCGGATGAAATTCGTCGCAGAGAAGCAGCTCCCTTTTGGGTGGAACATTGTTCTATAAACTAATTACACGGCACCTATACGACTGTCCCAAAGGGCAACCACGTAGCCGTTTTTGAGACAAGGATAACTCTATCACTAACCAAAACCAGTGGTAGCAGTTGACATCTGAGTCAGATGACCGCCTGTATTACTTGGGATAAATGCAGGGGGTACCTATTGAGTTAATAGCCAACAAACATTGGCGAATCAAGGGGTCTA
>NW_018744005.1:0-24418 GCF_001683475.1 Chenopodium quinoa
TTGAATTTGTTTGACTTTCACTTGATTCAATTAGCTTTTTTGAACTCATTTGACTTTCTTTGATTCAAAAAGCTTTTGTTTGAATGTGTTTGAATTTCACTTGATTTAAATTAGCTTTGTTTGAATGTGGTTAACTTTCATTTGATTCAATTAGCTTTGTTTGAATGTGGTTGACTTTCATTTGATTCAATTAGGTTTGTTTAGAATGCCATTGACTTTCGTTTGATTCAATTAGGTTTGTTAGAATGCCATTGACTTTCATTTGATTCAATTAGCTTTGTTGAATGCATATGACTTTCATTTGATTCAAAAAGCTTTGTTTGAATGTGTTTGACTTTCATTTGATTCAATTAGCATCGTTGAACGCATTTGACAGTCATTTGATTCAAAAAGCTTTGTTTGAATTACCTAGACTTTCACTTGATTCAATTAGCTTTTTTGAATGCATTTAACTTTCATTTGATTTAAAAAGCTTTGTTTAAATGTAATTGACTTTCACTTGATTTAATTACTTTTTTTAATTGCATTTGACTTTCAGTTGATTCAAAAAGATTTGTTTGAATGTGCTTGACTTTCATATGATTCAATTAGCATCGTTGAACGGATTTGACAATCATTTGATTCAAAAAAGCTTTGTTTGACTTCACTTGATTCAAATCGCTATTTTGAATGCATTTGAATTTCATTTGATTGAAAAAGCTTTGTTTGAATGTGTTTGATTTTCATTGATTAAATTAGCTTTGTTTGAATGTGATTGACTTTCATTTGAATCAATTAGCTTTTTTAATGCATTTGACTTTCATTTAATTAAGCTTTGTTGAATGTGTTTGACTTTAATTTGATTCAATAGCTTTGTTTGAATGTTTTGACTTTCACTTGATTTAATACCTTTTTTGAATGCGTTTGACTTTCATTTGATTCAAATAGCATTTCTTGAATGTGTTTGACTTTCATTTGGTTCAAATAGCTTTGTTTAAATGTGTTTGACTTTCATTTGATTCAATTAGCTTTGCTTGAATGTGGTTAACTTTCAATTGAGTCAATTTGCTTTGTTGAATGCATTTGACTTTCATTTGATTCAAAAAGTTTTGTTTGACTGTCATTGATTCAATTAGCCTCGTTGAATGCATTTGACAATCATTTGATTCAAAAAGCTTTGTTTGAATTCTTTGGACTTTTACTTGATTCAATTAGCTTTTTTGAAAGCATTTGACTTTCATATGATTTAATTAGCTTTGTTTGAATGTTTTTGACTTTCATTTGATGCAATTAGCTTTGTCTGAATGTGTTTGACTTTCGTTTGATTTAATTATTTTTTGAATGCATTTGACTTTCATTTGATTCAGATAGCATTGTTTGAATGTGTTTGACTTTCATTTGATTCAAATAGCTTTTTTGAATGTGTTTGCCTTCCATTGGATTTAATTAGCTTTGTTTGAATGTGGTTGACTTTTAATTGATTCAATTTGATCTGTTGAATGCATTTGACTTTCATTTGATTCAAAAAGATTTGTTTGAATGTGTTTGACTTTCATATGATTCAATTAGTATCGTTGAATGCATTTGACAATCATTTGATTCAAAAAGCTATGTTTGAATTTGTTTGACTTTCACTTGATTCAATTAGCTTTTTTGAACTCATTTGACTTTCTTGGATTCAAAAAGCTTTGTTTTGAATGTGTTGAATTTCATTTGATTTAAATTAGCTTTGTTGAATGTGGTTAACTTTCATTTGATTCAATTAGCTTTGTTTGAATGTGGTTGACTTTCATTTGATTCAATTAGGTTTGTTAGAATGCCATTGACTTTCGTTTGATTCAATTAGGTTTGTTAGAATGCCATTGACTTTCATTTGATTCAATTAGCTTTGTTGAATGCATATGACTTTCATTTGATTCAAAAAGCTTTGTTTGAATGTGTTTGACTTTCATTTGATTCAATTAGCATCGTTGAACGCATTTGACAGTCATTTGATTCAAAAAGCTTTGTTTGAATTACCTAGACTTTCACTTGATTCAATTAGCTTTTTTGAATGCATTTAACTTTCATTTTATTTAAAAAGCTTTGTTTAAATGTAATTGACTTTCACTTGATTTAATTACTTTTTTTAATTGCATTTGACTTTCAGTTGATTCAAAAAGATTTGTTTGAATGTGCTTGACTTTCATACGATTCAATTAGCATCGTTGAACGGATTTGACAATCATTTGATTCAAAAAGCTTTGTTTGACTTTCACTTGATTCAAATCGCTATTTTGAATGCATTTGAATTTCATTTGATTGAAAAAGCTTTGTTTGAATGTGTTTGATTTTCATTTGATTAAATTAGCTTTGTTTGAATGTGATTGACTTTCATTGAATCAATTAGCTTTGTTTAATGCATTTGACTTTCATTTAATTCAAAAAGCTTTGTTTGAATGTGTTTGACTTTAATTTGATTCAATAGCTTTGTTTGAATGTTTTGACTTTCACTTGATTTAAATACCTTTTTTGAATGCGTTTGACTTTCATTTGATTCAAATAGCATTTCTTGAATGTGTTTGACTTTCATTTGGTTCAAATAGCTTTGTTTAAATGTGTTTGACTTTCATTTGATTCAATTAGCTTTGCTTGAATGTGGTTAACTTTCAATTGAGTCAATTTGCTTTGTTGAATGCATTTGACTTTCATTTGATTCAAAAAGTTTTGTTTGACTGTCATGATTCAATTAGCCTCGTTGAATGCATTTGACAATCATTTGATTCAAAAAGCTTTGTTTGAATTCTTTGGACTT
Source organism: Chenopodium quinoa (assembly GCF_001683475.1). Lineage (NCBI taxonomy): Eukaryota > Viridiplantae > Streptophyta > Magnoliopsida > Caryophyllales > Amaranthaceae > Chenopodium > Chenopodium quinoa. The sequence goes on from NW_018744005.1 coordinate 2,774, forward strand.
TTACTTGATTCAATTAGCTTTTTTGAAAGCATTTGACTTTCATATGATTTAATTAGCTTTGTTTGAATGTTTTTGACTTTCATTTGATGCAATTAGCTTTGTCTGAATGTGTTTGACTTTCGTTTGATTTAATTATCTTTTTTGAATGCATTTGACTTTCATTTGATTCAGATAGCATTTTTGAATGTGTTTGACTTTCATTTGATTCAAATAGCTTTGTTTGAATGTGTTTGCCTTCCATTGGATTTAATTAGCTTTGTTTGAATGTGGTTGACTTTTAATTGATTCAATTTGATCTGTTGAATGCATTTGACTTTCATTTGATTCAAAAAGATTTGTTTGAATGTGTTTGACTTTCATATGATTCAATTAGTATCGTTGAATGCATTTGACAATCATTTGATTCAAAAAGCTATGTTTGAATTTGTTTGACTTTCACTTGATTCAATTAGCTTTTTTGAACTCATTTGACTTTCTTGGATTCAAAAAGCTTTGTTTGAATGTGTTTGAATTTCACTTGATTTAAATTAGCTTTGTTTGAATGTGGTTAACTTTCATTTGATTCAATTAGCTTTGTTTGAATGTGGTTGACTTTCATTTGATTCAATTAGGTTTGTTAGAATGCCATTGACTTTCGTTTGATTCAATTAGGTTTGAATGCCATTGACTTTCATTTGATTCAATTAGCTTTGTTGAATGCATATGACTTTCATTTGATTCAAAAAGCTTTGTTTGAATGTGTTTGACTTTCATTTGATTCAATTAGCATCGTTGAACGCATTTGACAGTCATTTGATTCAAAAAGCTTTGTTTGAATTACCTAGACTTTCACTTGATTCAATTAGCTTTTTTGAATGCATTTAACTTTCATTTGATTTAAAAAGCTTTGTTTAAATGTAATTGACTTTCACTTGATTTAATTACTTTTTTTTAATTGCATTTGACTTTCAGTTGATTCAAAAAGATTTGTTTGAATGTGCTTGACTTTCATATGATTCAATTAGCATCGTTGAACGGATTTGACAATCATTTGATTCAAAAAGCTTTTTTGACTTTCACTTGATTCAAATCGCTATTTTGAATGCATTTGAATTTCATTTGATTGAAAAAGCTTTGTTTGAATGTGTTTGATTTTCATTTGATTAAATTAGCTTTGTTTGAATGTGATTGACTTTCATTGAATCAATTAGCTTTGTTTAATGCATTTGACTTTCATTTAATTCAAAAAGCTTTGTTTGAATGTGTTTGACTTTAATTTGATTCAAATAGCTTTGTTTGAATGTTTTTGACTTTCACTTGATTTAAATACCTTTTTGAATGCGTTTGACTTTCATTTGATTCAAATAGCATTTCTTGAATGTGTTTGACTTTCATTTGGTTCAAATAGCTTTGTTTAAATGTGTTTGACTTTCATTTGATTCAATTAGCTTTGCTTGAATGTGGTTAACTTTCAATTGAGTCAATTGCTTTGTTGAATGCATTTGACTTTCATTTGATTCAAAAAGTTTTGTTTGACTGTCATATGATTCAATTAGCCTCGTTGAATGCATTTGACAATCATTTGATTCAAAAAGCTTTGTTTGAATTCTTTGGACTTTTACTTGATTCAATTAGCTTTTTTGAAAGCATTTGACTTTCATATGATTTAATTAGCTTTGTTTGAATGTTTTTGACTTTCATTTGATGCAATTAGCTTTGTCTGAATGTGTTTGACTTTCGTTTGATTTAATTATCTTTTTTGAATGCATTTGACTTTCATTTGATTCAGATAGCATTGTTTGAATGTGTTTGACTTTCATTTGATTCAAATAGCTTTTTGAATGTTTGCCTTCCATTGGATTTAATTAGCTTTGTTTGAATGTGGTTGACTTTTAATTGATTCAATTTGATCTGTTGAATGCATTTGACTTTCATTTGATTCAAAAAGATTTGTTTGAATGTGTTTGACTTTCATATGATTCAATTAGTATCGTTGAATGCATTTGACAATCATTTGATTCAAAAAGCTATGTTTGAATTTGTTTGACTTTCACTTGATTCAATTAGCTTTTTTGAACTCATTTGACTTTCTTTGGATTCAAAAAGCTTTGTTTGAATGTGTTTGAATTTCACTTGATTTAAATTAGCTTTGTTTGAATGTGGTTAACTTTCATTTGATTCAATTAGCTTTGTTTGAATGTGGTTGACTTTCATTTGATTCAATTAGGTTTGTTAGAATGCCATTGACTTTCGTTTGATTCAATTAGGTTTGTTAGAATGCCATTGACTTTCATTTGATTCAATTAGCTTTGTTGAATGCATATGACTTTCATTTGATTCAAAAAGCTTTGTTTGAATGTGTTTGACTTTCATTTGATTCAATTAGCATCGTTGAACGCATTTGACAGTCATTTGATTCAAAAAGCTTTGTTTGAATTACCTAGACTTTCACTTGATTCAATTAGCTTTTTTGAATGCATTTAACTTTCATTTGATTTAAAAAGCTTTGTTTAAATGTAATTGACTTTCACTTGATTTAATTACTTTTTTTTAATTGCATTTGACTTTCAGTTGATTCAAAAAGATTTGTTTGAATGTGCTTGACTTTCATACGATTCAATTAGCATCGTTGAACGGATTTGACAATCATTTGATTCAAAAAGCTTTGTTTGACTTTCACTTGATTCAAATCGCTATTTTGAATGCATTTGAATTTCATTTGATTGAAAAAGCTTTGTTTGAATGTGTTTGATTTTCATTTGATTAAATTAGCTTTGTTTGAATGTGATTGACTTTCATTTGAATCAATTAGCTTTGTTTAATGCATTTGACTTTCATTTAATTCAAAAAGCTTTGTTTGAATGTGTTTGACTTTAATTTGATTCAAATAGCTTTGTTTGAATGTTTTTACTTTCACTTGATTTAAATACCTTTTTTGAATGCGTTTGACTTTCATTTGATTCAAATAGCATTTCTTGAATGTGTTTGACTTTCATTTGGTTCAAATAGCTTTGTTTAAATGTGTTTGACTTTCATTTGATTCAATTAGCTTTGCTTGAATGTGGTTAACTTTCAATTGAGTCAATTTGCTTTGTTGAATGCATTTGACTTTCATTTGATTCAAAAAGTTTTGTTTGACTGTCATATGATTCAATTAGCCTCGTTGAATGCATTTGACAATCATTTGATTCAAAAAGCTTTGTTTGAATTCTTTGGACTTTTACTTGATTCAATTAGCTTTTTTGAAAGCATTTGACTTTCATATGATTTAATTAGCTTTGTTTGAATGTTTTTGACTTTCATTTGATGCAATTAGCTTTGTCTGAATGTGTTTGACTTTCGTTTGATTTAATTATCTTTTTTGAATGCATTTGACTTTCATTTGATTCAGATAGCATTGTTTGAATGTGTTTGACTTTCATTTGATTCAAATAGCTTTGTTTGAATGTTTTGCCTTCCATTGGATTTAATTAGCTTTGTTTGAATGTGGTTGACTTTTAATTGATTCAATTTGATCTGTTGAATGCATTTGACTTTCATTTGATTCAAAAAGATTTGTTTGAATGTGTTGACTTTCATATGATTCAATTAGTATCGTTGAATGCATTTGACAATCATTTGATTCAAAAAGCTATGTTTGAATTTGTTTGACTTTCACTTGATTCAATTAGCTTTTTTGAACTCATTTGACTTTCTTTGGATTCAAAAAGCTTTGTTTGAATGTGTTTGAATTTCATTTGATTTAAATTAGCTTTGTTTGAATGTGGTTAACTTTCATTTGATTCAATTATTAATGTGGTTGACTTTCATTTGATTCAATTAGGTTTGTTAGAATGCCATTGACTTTCGTTTGATTCAATTAGGTTGATTTGACTTTCATTTGATTCAATTAGCTTTGTTGAATGCATATGACTTTCATTTGATTCAAAAAGCTTTGTTTGAATGTTTGACTTTCATTTGATTCAATTAGCATCGTTGAACGCATTTGACATCATTTGATTCAAAAAGCTTTGTTTGAATTGACTTTCACTTGATTCAATTAGCTTTTTTGAATGAGCTTTGAATGTGGTTAACTTTCATTTGATTCAATTAGCTTTGTTTGAATGTGGTTGACTTTCATTTGATTCAATTAGGTTTGTTAGAATGCCATTGACTTTCGTTTGATTCTTAGAATGCCATTGACTTTCATTTGATTCAATTAGCTTTGTTGAATGCATATGACTTTCATTTGATTCAAAAAGCTTTGTTTGAATGTGTTTGACTTTCATTTGATTCAATTAGCATCGTTGAACACATTTGACAGTCATGATTAAAAAACTTTGTTTGAATTACCTAGACTTTCACTTGATTCAATTAGCTTTTTTGAATGCATTTAACTTTCATTTGATTTAAAAAGCTTTGTTTAAATGTAATTGACTTTCACTTGATTTAATTACTTTTTTTTAATTGCATTTGACTTTCAGTTGATTCAAAAAGATTTGTTTGAATGTGCTTGACTTTCATATGATTCAATTAGCATCGTTGAACGGATTTGACAATCATTTGATTCAAAAAGCTTTGTTTGACTTTCACTTGATTCAAATCGCTATTTTGAATGCATTTGAATTTCATTTGATTGAAAAAGCTTTGTTTGAATGTGTTTGATTTTCATTTGATTAAATTAGCTTTGTTTGAATGTGATTGACTTTCATTTGAATCAATTAGCTTTGTTTAATGCATTTGACTTTCATTTAATTCAAAAAGCTTTGTTTGAATGTGTTTGACTTTAATTTGATTCAAATAGCTTTGTTTGAATTTTGACTTTCACTTGATTTAAATACCTTTTTTTGAATGCGTTTGACTTTCATTTGATTCAAATAGCATTTCTTGAATGTGTTTGACTTTCATTTGGTTCAAATAGCTTTGTTTAAATGTGTTTGACTTTCATTTGATTCAATTAGCTTTGCTTGAATGTGGTTAACTTTCAATTGAGTCAATTTGCTTTGTTGAATGCATTTGACTTTCATTTGATTCAAAAAGTTTTGTTTGACTGTCATATGATTCAATTAGCCTCGTTGAATGCATTTGACAATCATTTGATTCAAAAAGCTTTGTTTGAATTCTTTGGACTTTTACTTGATTCAATTAGCTTTTTTGAAAGCATTTGACTTTCATATGATTTAATTAGCTTTGTTTGAATGTTTTTGACTTTCATTTGATGCAATTAGCTTTGTCTGAATGTGTTTGACTTTCGTTTGATTTAATTATCTTTTTTGAATGCATTTGACTTTCATTTGATTCAGATAGCATTGTTTGAATGTGTTTGACTTTCATTTGATTCAAATAGCTTTGTTTGAATGTGTTTGCCTTCCATTGGATTTAATTAGCTTTGTTTGAATGTGGTTGACTTTTAATTGATTCAATTTGATCTGTTGAATGCATTTGACTTTCATTTGATTCAAAAAGATTTGTTTGAATGTGTTTGACTTTCATATGATTCAATTAGTATCGTTGAATGCATTTGACAATCATTTGATTCAAAAAGCTATGTTTGAATTTGTTTGACTTTCACTTGATTCAATTAGCTTTTTTGAACTCATTTGACTTTCTTTGGATTCTTTGTTTGAATTTGAATTTTTGATTTAAATTAGCTTTGTTTGAATGTGTTTGAATTTCACTTGATTTAATTAGCTTTGTTTGAATGTGGTTAACTTTCATTTGATTCAATTAGGTTTTTTGACTTTCGTTTGATTCAATTAGGTTTGTTGAATGCCATTGACTTTCATTTGATTCAATTAGCTTTGTTGAATGCATATGACTTTCATTTGATTCAAAAGCTTTGTTTGAATGTGTTGATTCAATTAGCTTTTTTGAATTACCTGACTTTCACTTGATTCAATTAGCTTTTTTTGAATGCATTTAACTTTCATTTGATTTAAAAAGCTTTGTTTAAATGTAATTGACTTTCACTTGATTTAATTACTTTTTTTTAATTGCATTTGACTTTCAGTTGATTCAAAAAGATTTGTTTGAATGTGCTTGACTTTCATATGATTCAATTAGCATCGTTGAACGGATTTGACAATCATTTGATTCAAAAAGCTTGTTTGACTTTCACTTGATTCAAATCGCTATTTTGAATGCATTTGAATTTCATTTGATTGAAAAAGCTTGTTTGAATGTGTTTGATTTTCATTTGATTAAATTAGCTTTGTTTGAATGTGATTGACTTTCATTTGAATCAATTAGCTTTGTTTAATGCATTTGACTTTCATTTAATTCAAAAAGCTTTGTTTGAATGTGTTTGACTTTAATTTGATTCAAATAGCTTTGTTTGAATGTTTTGACTTTCACTTGATTTAAATACCTTTTTTGAATGCGTTTGACTTTCATTTGATTCAAATAGCATTTTTGAATGTGTTTGACTTTCATTTGGTTCAAATAGCTTTGTTTGAATGTGTTTGCCTTCCATTGGATTTAATTAGCTTTGTTTGAATGTGGTTGACTTTTAATTGATTCAATTTGATTGTTGAATGCATTTGACTTTCATTTGATTCAAAAAGATTTGTTTGAATGTGTTTGACTTTCATATGATTCAATTAGTATCGTTGAATGCATTTGACAATCATTTGATTCAAAAAGTTTGAATTCTTGACTTTTACTTGATTCAATTAGCTTTTTTGAAAGCATTTGACTTTCATATGATTTAATTAGCTTTTTTGAATGTTTTGACTTTCGTTTGATGCAATTAGCTTTGTCTGAATGTGTTTGACTTTCGTTTGATTTAATTATCTTTTTGAATGCATTTGACTTTCATTTGATTCAGATAGCATTGTTTGAATGTGTTTGACTTTCATTTGATTCAAATAGCTTTGTTTGAATGTGTTTGCCTTCCATTGGATTTAATTAGCTTTGTTTGAATGTTGACTTTAATTGATTCAATTTAATTGATTGCATTTGACTTTCATTGATTCAAAAAGATTTGTTTGAATGTGTTTGACTTTCATATGATTCAATTAGTATCGTTGAATGCATTTGACAATCATTTGATTCAAAAAGCTTTGAATTTGTTTGACTTTCACTTGATTCAATTAGCTTTTTTGAAATCATTTGACTTTCTTTGATTCAAAAAGCTTTGTTTGAATGTGTTTGATTTCACTTGATTTAATTAGCTTCACTTTCATTTGATTCAATTAGCTTTGTTTGAATTGACTTTCATTTTGATCAATTAGCTTTGTTTGAATGTTTGACTTTCATTTGATTAAATTAGCTTGTTTAATGCATTTGACTTTCATTTAATTCAAAAAGCTTTGTTTGAATGTGTTTGACTTTAATTTGATTCAAATAGCTTTGTTTGAATGATTTTGACTTTCACTTGATTTAAATACCTTTTTTGAATGCGTTTGACTTTCATTTGATTCAAATAGCATTTCTTGAATGTGTTTGACTTTCATTTGGTTCAAATAGCTTTGTTTAAATGTGTTTGACTTTCATTTGATTCAATTAGCTTTGCTTGAATGTGGTTAACTTTCAATTGAGTCAATTTGCTTTGTTGAATGCATTTGACTTTCATTTTATTCAAAAAGTTTTGTTTGACTGTCATATGATTCAATTAGCCTCGTTGAATGCATTTGACAATCATTTGATTCAAAAAGCTTTGTTTGAATTCTTTGGACTTTTACTTGATTCAATTAGCTTTTTTTGAAAGCATTTGACTTTCATATGATTTAATTAGCTTTGTTTGAATGTTTTTGACTTTCATTTGATGCAATTAGCTTTGTCTGAATGTGTTTGACTTTCGTTTGATTTAATTATCTTTTTTGAATGCATTTGACTTTCATTTGATTCAGATAGCATTGTTTGAATGTGTTTGACTTTCATTTGATTCAAATAGCTTTGTTTGAATGTGTTTGCCTTCCATTGGATTTAATTAGCTTTGTTTGAATGTGGTTGACTTTTAATTGATTCAATTTGATCTGTTGAATGCATTTGACTTTCATTTGATTCAAAAAGATTTGTTTGAATGTGTTTGACTTTCATATGATTCAATTAGTATCGTTGAATGCATTTGACAATCATTTGATTCAAAAAGCTATGTTTGAATTTGTTTGACTTTCACTTGATTCAATTAGCTTTTTTGAACTCATTTGACTTTCTTTGGATTCAAAAAGCTTTGTTTGAATGTGTTTGAATTTCACTTGATTTAAATTAGCTTTGTTTGAATGTGGTTAACTTTCATTTGATTCAATTAGCTTTGTTTGAATGTGGTTGACTTTCATTTGATTCAATTAGGTTTGTTAGAATGCCATTGACTTTCGTTTGATTCAATTAGGTTTGTTAGAATGCCATTGACTTTCATTTGATTCAATTAGCTTTGTTGAATGCATATGACTTTCATTTGATTCAAAAAGCTTTGTTTGAATGTGTTTGACTTTCATTTGATTCAATTAGCATCGTTGAACGCATTTGACAGTCATTTGATTCAAAAAAACTTTGTTTGAATTACCTAGACTTTCACTTGATTCAATTAGCTTTTTTGAATGCATTTAACTTTCATTTGATTTAAAAAGCTTTGTTTAAATGTAATTGACTTTCACTTGATTTAATTACTTTTTTAATTGCATTTGACTTTCAGTTGATTCAAAAAGATTTGTTTGAATGTGCTTGACTTTCATATGATTCAATTAGCATCGTTGAACGGATTTGACAATCATTTGATTCAAAAAGCTTTGTTTGACTTTCACTTGATTCAAATCGCTATTTTGAATGCATTTGAATTTCATTTGATTGAAAAAGCTTTGTTTGAATGTGTTTGATTTTCATTTGATTAAAATTAGCTTTGTTTGAATGTGATTGACTTTCATTTGAATCAATTAGCTTTGTTTAATGCATTTGACTTTCATTTAATTCAAAAAGCTTTGTTTGAATGTGTTTGACTTTAATTTGATTCAAATAGCTTTGTTTGAATGATTTTGACTTTCACTTGATTTAAATACCTTTTTGAATGCGTTTGACTTTCATTTGATTCAAATAGCATTTCTTGAATGTGTTTGACTTTCATTTGGTTCAAATAGCTTTGTTTAAATGTGTTTGACTTTCATTTGATTCAATTAGCTTTGCTTGAATGTGGTTAACTTTCAATTGAGTCAATTTGCTTTGTTGAATGCATTTGACTTTCATTTGATTCAAAAAGTTTTGTTTGACTGTCATATGATTCAATTAGCCTCGTTGAATGCATTTGACAATCATTTGATTCAAAAAGCTTTGTTTGAATTCTTTGGACTTTTACTTGATTCAATTAGCTTTTTTGAAAGCATTTGACTTTCATATGATTTAATTAGCTTTGTTTGAATGTTTTTTGACTTTCATTTGATGCAATTAGCTTTGTCTGAATGTGTTTGACTTTCGTTTGATTTAATTCTTTTTTTAATGCATTTGACTTTCATTTGATTCAGATAGCATTGTTTGAATGTGTTTGACTTTCATTTGATTCAAATAGCTTTGTTTGAATGTGTTTGCCTTCCATTGGATTTAATTAGCTTTGTTTGAATGTGGTTGACTTTTAATTGATTCAATTTGATCTGTTGAATGCATTTGACTTTCATTTGATTCAAAAAGATTTGTTTGAATGTGTTTGACTTTCATATGATTCAATTAGTATCGTTGAATGCATTTGACAATCATTTGATTCAAAAAGCTATGTTTGAATTTGTTTGACTTTCACTTGATTCAATTAGCTTTTTTGAACTCATTTGACTTTCTTTTGGATTCAAAAAGCTTGTTTGAATGTGTTTGAATTTCACTTGATTTAATTAGCTTTGTTTGAATGTGGTTAACTTTCATTTGATTCAATTAGCTTTGTTTGAATGTGGTTGACTTTCATTTGATTCAATTAGGTTTGTTAGAATGCCATTGACTTTCGTTTGATTCAATTAGGTTTGTTAGAATGCCATTGACTTTCATTTGATTCAATTAGCTTTGTTGAATGCATATGACTTTCATTTGATTCAAAAAGCTTTGTTTGAATGTGTTTGACTTTCATTTGATTCAATTAGCATCGTTGAACGCATTTGACAGTCATTTGATTCAAAAAACTTTGTTTGAATTACCTAGACTTTCACTTGATTCAATTAGCTTTTTTGAATGCATTTAACTTTCATTTGATTTAAAAAGCTTTGTTTAAATGTAATTGACTTTCACTTGATTTAATTACTTTTTTTTAATTGCATTTGACTTTCAGTTGATTCAAAAAGATTTGTTTGAATGTGCTTGACTTTCATATGATTCAATTAGCATCGTTGAACGGATTTGACAATCATTTGATTCAAAAAGCTTTGTTTGACTTTCACTTGATTCAAATCGCTATTTTGAATGCATTTGAATTTCATTTGATTGAAAAAGCTTTGTTTGAATGTGTTTGATTTTCATTTGATTTAAATTAGCTTTGTTTGAATGTGATTGACTTTCATTTGAATCAATTAGCTTTGTTTAATGCATTTGACTTTCATTTAATTCAAAAAGCTTTGTTTGAATGTGTTTGACTTTAATTTGATTCAAATAGCTTTGTTTGAATGTTTTTGACTTTCACTTGATTTAAATACCTTTTTTGAATGCGTTTGACTTTCATTTGATTCAAATAGCATTTCTTGAATGTGTTTGACTTTCATTTGGTTCAAATAGCTTTTGTTTAAATGTGTTGACTTTCATTTGATTCAATTAGCTTTGCTTGAATGTGGTTAACTTTCAATTGAGTCAATTTGCTTTGTTGAATGCATTTGACTTTCATTTGATTCAAAAAGTTTTGTTTGACTGTCATATGATTCAATTAGCCTCGTTGAATGCATTTGACAATCATTTGATTCAAAAAGCTTTGTTTGAATTCTTTGGACTTTTACTTGATTCAATTAGCTTTTTTGAAAGCATTTGACTTTCATATGATTTAATTAGCTTTGTTTGAATGTTTTTGACTTTCATTTGATGCAATTAGCTTTGTCTGAATGTGTTTGACTTTCGTTTGATTTAATTATCTTTTTTGAATGCATTTGACTTTCATTTGATTCAGATAGCATTGTTTGAATGTGTTTGACTTTCATTTGATTCAAATAGCTTTGTTTGAATGTGTTTGCCTTCCATTGGATTTAATTAGCTTTGTTTGAATGTGGTTGACTTTTAATTGATTCAATTTGATCTGTTGAATGCATTTGACTTTCATTTGATTCAAAAAGATTTGTTTGAATGTGTTTGACTTTCATATGATTCAATTAGTATCGTTGAATGCATTTGACAATCATTTGATTCAAAAAGCTATGTTTGAATTTGTTTGACTTTCACTTGATTCAATTAGCTTTTTTGAACTCATTTGACTTTCTTTGGATTCAAAAAGCTTTGTTTGAATGTGTTTGAATTTCACTTGATTTAAATTAGCTTTGTTTGAATGTGGTTAACTTTCATTTGATTCAATTAGCTTTGTTTGAATGTGGTTGACTTTCATTTGATTCAATTAGGTTTGTTAGAATGCCATTGACTTTCGTTTGATTCAATTAGGTTTGTTAGAATGCCATTGACTTTCATTTGATTCAATTAGCTTTGTTGAATGCATATGACTTTCATTTGATTCAAAAAGCTTTGTTTGAATGTGTTTGACTTTCATTTGATTCAATTAGCATCGTTGAACGCATTTGACAGTCATTTGATTCAAAAAACTTTGTTTGAATTACCTAGACTTTCACTTGATTCAATTAGCTTTTTTGAATGCATTTAACTTTCATTTGATTTAAAAAGCTTTGTTTAAATGTAATTGACTTTCACTTGATTTAATTACTTTTTTTAATTGCATTTGACTTTCAGTTGATTCAAAAAGATTTGTTTGAATGTGCTTGACTTTCATATGATTCAATTAGCATCGTTGAACGGATTTGACAATCATTTGATTCAAAAAGCTTTGTTTGACTTTCACTTGATTCAAATCGCTATTTTGAATGCATTTGAATTTCATTTGATTGAAAAAGCTTTGTTTGAATGTGTTTGATTTTCATTTGATTAAATTAGCTTTGTTTTGAATGTGATTGACTTTCATTTGAATCAATTAGCTTTGTTTAATGCATTTGACTTTCATTTAATTCAAAAAGCTTTTGTTGAATGTGTTTGACTTTAATTTGATTCAAATAGCTTTGTTTGAATGATTTTGACTTTCACTTGATTAAATACCTTTTTTGAATGCGTTTGACTTTCATTTTGATTCAAATAGCATTTCTTGAATGTGTTTGACTTTCATTTGGTTCAAATAGCTTTGTTTAAATGTGTTTGACTTTCATTTGATTCAATTAGCTTTGCTTGAATGTGGTTAACTTTCAATTGAGTCAATTTGCTTTGTTGAATGCATTTGACTTTCATTTGATTCAAAAAGTTTTGTTTGACTGTCATATGATTCAATTAGCCTCGTTGAATGCATTTGACAATCATTTGATTTAAAAAAGCTTTGTTTGAATTCTTTGGACTTTTACTTGATTCAATTAGCTTTTTTGAAAGCATTTGACTTTCATATGATTTAATTAGCTTTGTTTGAATGTTTTTGACTTTCTTTTGATGCAATTAGCTTTTTCTGAATGTGTTTGACTTTCGTTTGATTTAATTTTTTTTTAATGCATTTGACTTTCATTTTGAATTCAGATAGCATTGTTTGAATGTGTTTGACTTTCATTTGATTCAAATAGCTTTGTTTGAATGTGTTTGCCTTCCATTGGATTTAATTAGCTTTGTTTGAATGTGGTTGACTTTTAATTGATACAATTTGATCTGTTGAATGCATTTGACTTTCATTTGATTCAAAAAGATTTGTTTTGAATGTGTTTGACTTTCATATGATTCAATTAGTATCGTTGAATGCATTTGACAATCATTTGATTCAAAAAGCTATGTTTGAATTTGTTTGACTTTCACTTGATTCATTAGTTTTTTGAACTCATTTGACTTTCTTTGGATTCAAAAAAGCTTTGTTTAAATGTGTTTGAATTTCACTTGATTTAAATTAGCTTTGTTTGAATGTGGTTAACTTTCATTTGATTCAATTAGCTTTGTTTGAATGTGGTTGACTTTCATTTGATTCAATTAGGTTTGTTAGAATGCCATTGACTTTCGTTTGATTAATTAGTTTGTTAGAATGCCATTGACTTTCATTTGATTCAATTACCTTTGTTGAATGCATATGACTTTCATTTGATTCAAAAAAGCTTTGTTTGAATGTGTTTTGACTTTCATTTGATTCAATTAGCATCGTTGAACGCATTTGACAGTCATTTGATTCAAAAAACTTTGTTTGAATTACCTAGACTTTCACTTGATTCAATTAGCTTTTTTGAATGCATTTAACTTTCAGTTTGATTTAAAAAGCTTTGTTTAAATAAAATTGACTTTCACTTGATTTAATTACTTTTTTTTTAATTGCATTTGGACTTTCAGTTGATTCAAAAAGATTTGTTTGAATGTGCTTGACTTTCATATGATTCAATTAGCATCGTTGAACGGATTTGACAATCATTTGATTCAAAAAGCTTTGTTTTGACTTTCACTTGATTCAAATCGCTATTTTGAATGCATTTGAATTTCATTTGATTGAAAAAGCTTTGTTTTGAATGTGTTTGATTTTCATTTGATTAAATTAGCTTTGTTTTAATGTGATTGACTTTCATTTGAATCAATTAGCTTTGTTTAATGCATTTGACTTTCATTTAATTCAAAAAGCTTTGTTTGAATGTGTTTGACTTTAATTTGATTCAAATAGCTTTGTTTGAATGATTTTGACTTTCACTTGATTTAAATACCTTTTTTGAATGCGTTTGACTTTCATTTGATTCAAATAGCATTTCTTGAATGTGTTTGACTTTCATTTGGTTCAAATAGCTTTGTTTAAATGTGTTTTGACTTTCATTTGATTCAATTAGCTTTGCTTGAATGTGGTTAACTTTCAATTGAGTCAATTTGCTTTGTTGAATGCATTTGACTTTCATTTGATTCAAAAAGTTTTGTTTGACTGTCATATGATTCAATTAGCCTCGTTGAATGAATTTGACAATCATTTGATTCAAAAAGCTTTGTTTGAATTCTTTGGACTTTTACTTGATTCAATTAGCTTTTTTGAAAGCATTTGACTTTCATATGATTTAATTAGCTTTGTTTGAATGTTTTTGACTTTCATTTGATGCAATTAGCTTTTTCTGAATGTGTTTGACTTTCGTTTGATTTAATTCTTTTTTTAATGCATTTGACTTTCATTTGATTCAGATAGCATTGTTTGAATGTGTTTGACTTTCATTTGATTCAAATAGCTTTGTTTGAATGTGTTTGCCTTCCATTGGATTTAATTAGCTTTGTTTGAATGTGGTTGACTTTTAATTGATACAATTTGATTTGTTGAATGCATTTGACTTTCATTTGATTCAAAAAGATTTGTTTGAATGTGTTTGACTTTCATATGATTCAATTAGTATCGTTGAATGCATTTGACAATCATTTGATTCAAAAGCTATGTTTGAATTTGTTTGACTTTCACTTGATTCAATTAGTTTTTTGAACTCATTTGACTTTCTTTGGATTCAAAAAGCTTTGTTTAAATGTGTTTGAATTTCACTTGATTTAAATTAGCTTTGTTTGAATGTGGTTAACTTTCATTTGATTCAATTAGCTTTGTTTGAATGTGGTTGACTTTCATTTGATTCAATTAGGTTTGTTAGAATGCCATTGACTTTCGTTTGATTCAATTAGGTTTGTTAGAATGTCATTGACTTTCATTTTGATTCAATTACCTTTGTTGAATGCATATGACTTTCATTTTGATTCAAAAAGCTTTGTTTTGAATGTGTTTGACTTTCATTTGATTCAATTAGCATCGTTGAACGCATTTGACAGTCATTTGATTCAAAAAAACTTTGTTTGAATTACCTAGACTTTCACTTGATTCAATTAGCTTTTTTGAATGCATTTAACTTTCAGTTGATTTTAAAAAGCTTTGTTTAAATGTAATTGACTTTCAATTGATTTAATTACTTTTTTTTTAATTGCATTTGACTTTCAGTTGATTCAAAAAGATTTGTTTGAATCTGCTTGACTTTTCATATGATTCAATTAGCATCGTTGAACGGATTTGACAATCATTTGATTCAAAAAGCTTTGTTTGACTTTCACTTGATTCAAATCGCTATTTTGAATGCATTTGAATTTTATTTTGATTGAAAAACTTTGTTTGAATGTGTTTGATTTTCATTTGATTAAATTAGCTTTGTTTTAATGTGATTGACTTTCATTTGAATCAATTAGCTTTGTTTAATGCATTTGACTTTCATTTAATTCAAAAAGCTTTGTTTGAACTGTGTTTGACTTTAATTTGATTCAAATAGCTTTGTTTGAATGATTTTGACTTTCACTTGATTTAAATACCTTTTTTGAATGCGTTTGACTTTCATTTGATTCAAATGCATTTCTTGAATGTGTTTGACTTTCATTTGGTTCAAATAGCTTTGTTTAAATGTGTTTGACTTTCATTTGATTCAATTAGCTTTGCTTGAATGTGGTTAACTTTCAATTAAGTCATTTGCTTTGTTGAATGCATTTGACTTTCATTTGATTCAAAAAGTTTTGTTTGACTGTCATATGATTCAATTAGCCTCGTTGAATAAATTTGACAATCATTTGATTCAAAAAGCTTTGTTTGAATTCTTTGGACTTTTACTTGATTCAATTAGCTTTTTTGAAAGCATTTGACTTTCATATGATTTAATTAGCTTTGTTTGAATGTTTTTTACTTTCATTTGATGCAATTAGCTTTTTCTGAATGTGTTTGACTTTCGTTTGATT
The DNA here is from genome assembly GCF_001683475.1 of Chenopodium quinoa. Lineage (NCBI taxonomy): Eukaryota > Viridiplantae > Streptophyta > Magnoliopsida > Caryophyllales > Amaranthaceae > Chenopodium > Chenopodium quinoa. The sequence continues at coordinate 18,581 of NW_018744005.1, forward strand.
TAATTCTTTTTTTAATGCATTTGACTTTCATTTGATTCAGATAGCATTGTTTGAATGTGTTTGACTTTCATTTGATTCAAATAGCTTTGTTTGAATGTGTTTGCCTTCCATTGGATTTAATTAGCTTTGTTTGAATGTGGTTGACTTTTAATTGATACAATTTGATTTGTTGAATGCATTTGACTTTCATTTGATTCAAAAAGATTTGTTTGAATGTGTTTGACTTTCATATGATTCAATTAGTATCGTTGAATGCATTTGACAATCATTTGATTCAAAAAGCTATGTTTGAATTTGTTTGACTTTCACTTGATTCAATTAGTTTTTTGAACTCATTTGACTTTCTTTGGATTCAAAAAGCTTTGTTTAAATGTGTTTTGAATTTCACTTGATTTAAATTAGCTTTGTTTGAATGTGGTTAACTTTCATTTGATTCAATTAGCTTTTGTTTGAATGTGGTTGACTTTCATTTGATTCAATTAGGTTTGTTAGAATGCCATTGACTTTCGTTTGATTCAATTAGGTTTGTTAGAATGTCATTGACTTTCATTTGATTCAATTACCTTTGTTGAATGCATATGACTTTCATTTGATTCAAAAAGCTTTGTTTGAATGTGTTTGACTTTCATTTGATTCAATTAGCATCGTTGAACGCATTTGACAGTCATTTGATTCAAAAAACTTTGTTTGAATTACCTAGACTTTCACTTGATTCAATTAGCTTTTTTGAATGCATTTAACTTTCAGTTGATTTAAAAAGCTTTGTTTAAATAAAATTGACTTTCAATTGATTTAATTACTTTTTTTTTAATTGCATTTGACTTTCAGTTGATTCAAAAAGATTTGTTTGAATCTGCTTGACTTTTCATATGATTCAATTAGCATCGTTGAACGGATTTGACAATCATTTGATTCAAAAAAGCTTTGTTTTGACTTTCACTTGATTCAAATCGCTATTTTGAATGCATTTGAATTTTATTTGATTGAAAAACTTTGTTTGAATGTGTTTGATTTTCATTTGATTAAATTAGCTTTTTTTAATGTGATTGACTTTCATTTGAATCAATTAGCTTTGTTTAATGCATTTGACTTTCATTTAATTCAAAAAGCTTTGTTTGAACGTGTTTGACTTTAATTTGATTCAAATAGCTTTGTTTTGAATGATTTTGACTTTCACTTGATTTAAATACCTTTTTTGAATGCGTTTGACTTTCATTTGATTCAAATGGCATTTCTTGAATGTGTTTGACTTTCATTTGGTTCAAATAGCTTTGTTTAAATGTGTTTGACTTTCATTTGATTCAATTAGCTTTGCTTGAATGTGGTTAACTTTCAATTAAGTCAATTTGCTTTGTTGAATGCATTTGACTTTCATTTGATTCAAAAAGTTTTGTTTGACTGTCATATGATTCAATTAGCCTCGTTGAATAAATTTGACAATCATTTGATTCAAAAAGCATTGTTTTGAATTCTTTGGACTTTTACTTGATTCAATTAGCTTTTTTGAAAGCATTTGACTTTCATATGATTTAATTAGCTTTGTTTGAATGTTTTTGACTTTCATTTGATGCAATTAGCTTTTTCTGAATGTGTTTGACTTTCGTTTGATTTAATTCTTTTTTTAATGCATTTGACTTTCATTTGATTCAGATAGCATTGTTTGAATGTGTTTGACTTTCATTTGATTCAAATAGCTTTGTTTGAATGTGTTTGCCTTCCATTGGATTTAATTAGCTTTGTTTGAATGTGGTTGACTTTTAATTGATTCAATTTGATTTGTTGAATGCATTTGACTTTCATTTGATTCAAAAAGCTTTGTTTGAATGTGTTTGACTTTCATTTGATTCAATTAGCATCGTTGAACGCATTTGACAGTCATTTGATTCAAAAAACTTTGTTTGAATTACCTAGACTTTCACTTGATTCAATTAGCTTTTTTGAATGCATTTAACTTTCATTTGATTTAAAAAGCTTTGTTTAAATGTAATTGACTTTCACTTGATTTAATTACTTTTTTTTTTAATTGCATTTGACTTTCAGTTGATTCAAAAAGATTTGTTTGAATGTGCTTGACTTTCATATGATTCAATTAGCATCGTTGAACGGATTTGACAATCATTTGATTCAAAAAGCTTTGTTTGACTTTCACTTGATTCAAATCGCTATTTTGAATGCATTTGAATTTCATTTGATTGAAAAAGCTTTGTTTGAATGTGTTTGATTTTCATTTGATTAAATTAGCTTTGTTTGAATGTGATTGACTTTCATTTGAATCAATTAGCTTTGTTTAATGCATTTGACTTTCATTTAATTCAAAAAGCTTTGTTTGAATGTGTTTGACTTTAATTTGATTCAAATAGCTTTGTTTGAATGATTTTGACTTTCACTTGATTTAAATACCTTTTTTGAATGCGTTTGACTTTCATTTGATTCAAATAGCATTTCTTGAATGTGTTTGACTTTCATTTGGTTCAAATAGCTTTGTTTAAATGTGTTTGACTTTCATTTGATTCAATTAGCTTTGCTTGAATGTGGTTAACTTTCAATTGAGTCAATTTGCTTTGTTGAATGCATTTGACTTTCATTTGATTCAAAAAGTTTTGTTTGACTGTCATATGATTCAATTAGCCTCGTTGAATGCATTTGACAATCATTTGATTCAAAAAGCTTTGTTTGAATTCTTTGGACTTTTACTTGATTCAATTAGCTTTTTTGAAAGCATTTGACTTTCATATGATTTAATTAGCTTTGTTTGAATGTTTTTGACTTTCATTTGATGCAATTAGCTTTTTCTGAATGTGTTTGACTTTCGTTTGATTTAATTCTTTTTTTAATGCATTTGACTTTCATTTGATTCAGATAGCATTGTTTGAATGTGTTTGACTTTCATTTGATTCAAATAGCTTTGTTTGAATGTGTTTGCCTTCCATTGGATTTAATTAGCTTTGTTTGAATGTGGTTGACTTTTAATTGATCAATTTGATTTGTTGAATGCATTTGACTTTCATTTGATTCAAAAAGATTTGTTTGAATGTGTTTGACTTTCATATGATTCAATTAGTATCGTTGAATGCATTTGACAATCATTTGATTCAAAAAGCTATGTTTGAATTTGTTTGACTTTCACTTGATTCAATTAGTTTTTTGAACTCATTTGACTTTCTTTGGATTCAAAAAGCTTTGTTTTAAATGTGTTTGAATTTCACTTGATTTAAATTAGCTTTGTTTGAATGTGGTTAACTTTCATTTGATTCAATTAGCTTTGTTTGAATGTGGTTGACTTTCATTTGATTCAATTAGGTTTGTTAGAATGCCATTGACTTTCGTTTGATTCAATTAGGTTTGTTAGAATGCCATTGACTTTCATTTGATTCAATTAGCTTTGTTGAATGCATATGACTTTCATTTGATTCAAAAAGCTTTGTTTGAATGTGTTTGACTTTCATTTGATTCAATTAGCATCGTTGAACGCATTTGACAGTCATTTGATTCAAAAAAACTTTGTTTGAATTACCTAGACTTTCACTTGATTCAATTAGCTTTTTTGAATGCATTTAACTTTCATTTGATTTAAAAAGCTTTGTTTAAATAAATTGACTTTCACTTGATTTAATTACTTTTTTTTTAATTGCATTTGACTTTCAGTTGATTCAAAAAGATTTGTTTGAATGTGCTTGACTTTCATATGATTCAATTAGCATCGTTGAACGGATTTGACAATCATTTGATTCAAAAAGCTTTGTTTGACTTTCACTTGATTCAAATCGCTATTTTGAATGCATTTGAATTTCATTTGATTGAAAAACTTTGTTTGAATGTGTTTGATTTTCATTTGATTAAATTAGCTTTGTTTGAATGTGATTGACTTTCATTTGAATCAATTAGCTTTGTTTAATGCATTTGACTTTCATTTAATTCAAAAAGCTTTGTTTGAATGTGTTTGACTTTAATTTGATTCAAATAGCTTTGTTTGAATGATTTTGACTTTCACTTGATTTAAATACCTTTTTTGAATGCGTTTGACTTTCATTTGATTCAAATAGCATTTCTTGAATGTGTTTGACTTTCATTTGGTTCAAATAGCTTTGTTTAAATGTGTTTGACTTTCATTTGATTCAATTAGCTTTGCTTGAATGTGGTTAACTTTCAATTGAGTCAATTTGCTTTGTTGAATGCATTTGACTTTCATTTGATTCAAAAAGTTTTGTTTGACTGTCATATTCAATTAGCCTCGTTGAATGCATTTGACAATCATTTGATTCAAAAAGCTTTGTTTGAATTCTTTGGACTTTTACTTGATTCAATTAGCTTTTTTGAAAGCATTTGACTTTCATATGATTTAATTAGCTTTGTTTGAATGTTTTTGACTTTCATTTGATGCAATTAGCTTTTCTGAATGTGTTTGACTTTCGTTTGATTTAATTCTTTTTTTAATGCATTTGACTTTCATTTGATTCAGATAGCATTGTTTGAATGTGTTTGACTTTCATTTGATTCAAATAGCTTTGTTTGAATGTGTTTGCCTTCCATTGGATTTAATTAGCTTTGTTTGAATGTGGTTGACTTTTAATTGATCAATTTGATTTGTTGAATGCATTTGACTTTCATTTGATTCAAAAAGATTTGTTTGAATGTGTTTGACTTTCATATGATTCAATTAGTATCGTTGAATGCATTTGACAATCATTTGATTCAAAAAGCTATGTTTGAATTTGTTTGACTTTCACTTGATTCAATTAGTTTTTTGAACTCATTTGACTTTCTTTGGATTCAAAAAGCTTTGTTTGAATGTGTTTGAATTTCACTTGATTTAAATTAGCTTTGTTTGAATGTGGTTAACTTTCATTTGATTCAATTAGCTTTGTTTGAATGTGGTTGACTTTCATTTGATTCAATTAGGTTTGTTAGAATGCCATTGACTTTCGTTTGATTCAATTAGGTTTGTTAGAATGTCATTGACTTTCATTTGATTCAATTAGCTTTTGAATGCATAGACTTTCATTTGATTCAAAAAGCTTTGTTTGAATGTGTTGACTTTCATTTGATTCAATTAGCATCGTTGAACGCATTTGACAGTCATTTGATTCAAAAAAACTTTGTTTGAATTACCTAGACTTTCACTTGATTCAATTAGCTTTTTTGAATGCATTTAACTTTCATTTGATTTAAAAAGCTTTGTTTAAATGTAATTGACTTTCACTTGATTTAATTACTTTTTTTTAATTGCATTTGACTTTCAGTTGATTCAAAAAGATTTGTTTGAATGTGCTTGACTTTCATATGATTCAATTAGCATCGTTGAACGGATTTGACAATCATTTGATTCAAAAAGCTTTGTTTGACTTTCACTTGATTCAAATCGCTATTTTGAATGCATTTGAATTTCATTTGATTGAAAAACTTTGTTTGAATGTGTTTGATTTTCATTTGATTAAATTAGCTTTGTTTGAATGTGATTGACTTTCATTTGAATCAATTAGCTTTGTTTAATGCATTTGACTTTCATTTAATTCAAAAAGCTTTGTTTGAATGTGTTTGACTTTAATTTGATTCAAATAGCTTTGTTTGAATGATTTTGACTTTCACTTGATTTAAATACCTTTTTTGAATGCGTTTGACTTTCATTTGATTCAAATAGCATTTCTTGAATGTGTTTGACTTTCATTTGGTTCAAATAGCTTTGTTTAAATGTGTTTGACTTTCATTTGATTCAATTAGCTTTGCTTGAATGTGGTTAACTTTCAATTAAGTCAATTTGCTTTGTTGAATGCATTTGACTTTCATTTGATTCAAAAAGTTTTGTTTGACTGTCATATGATTCAATTAGCCTCGTTGAAT
>NW_018744006.1:0-43144 GCF_001683475.1 Chenopodium quinoa
AAAACCTGAAACCAATTTAATTTACCATCATATCACAAAAGCAGAGGGTAAAGGTTTCAAATATAACAAGTATAAAGGTATACCATTGATGGGATTGATAAAAGAATATACAAGACCCATGGGACAGTCATCTTTGCTGCTTAAGTAGACGCTCAAAGTCCTCCAATTGTGTTTTCAGAAAAACGTGTTCATGTCTCATCCTTTCAAGCTGGGCCTCAACCACAAGCATCTCGTCCTTAAGCAAGTTTGCTCGTTTTTCCATCCAAGCCATTGTTTCTGCTGCTCTATGACCAACCCCTAGCCCCACAGAGCTTGTGTGATCTGTTTGAGGAATTACATACACTGGTTGCGGTCTACTTAATAGCACAACAATGCTGAGCTGCAGTGAGGCACAGTAAAATATCAACGAGGGGAGTTGATGAGTGCTACTCCAATAGAACAGGCAAATATATCTCTCAGTCGTATCAGAATATCTTCTTCAAGTGAGTCTAGCCGTGGCTAGTGCTCAGTGCTTACAGTGAGATTAGAATATAAGGAAAAAAAAATATGAACATTATCATACCTGCATTAAGAGGAGGATAATAGAAAATGCAATCACCAAAATTGGTTGGAGGTTGCCTTTACTTCTCAAAAAAGTGTAGAACTTTACTGCAATCTCTTTGAAGTAGAAGTTATTGCTGTAGTAGCATGAAGCAGATTTTCACGTAAGCTATTTCTAATATGTTCATGAGTGCTCCAAGAGTTAGCTACATTATCAATTATCCCCTGAGGCTCACTCTTCCCATTAGAAGAAATTTCTGAGTGTTCTGCAGATCCTCCAGTGACTTGTTGATCATCTTGGCCATCCTGAATCGTGTTAGGTAGAGCACATTCTGCACACAAGAAGTCCACAAATGAAAATAAATAAATAAATAAATTGGGTGACTGCAATTGGACACTTGATGCAGAAAATTAAACTGATTGTTGATCATTAAAATACAAGTATGCATAAAGTCATGCTAAGAACTGCTTGATATCAAAATGTCATTGTACCTTCTGGTTTCTCGATGTTCTTCTTCTTTAATAGTTCATGTGCCTGAAAGAAATTTTAAAAATAGATTCTTCACTGAGAATAAAACTATAAGGAACTCCAATATAAAGGCACAAGGAAAGAGATAATACAAGTTCAATCCAGGTTGCGAAAACTTCTCGACACTCTTCCACGGTTGATTGCTCAATCTTACCTGTATGATAATAGCAAAGTTAATGCAACTAGCATCAATCAAATACATCCAGAAAAGTCTACAAGGGGGCAGAGATCAAAATCTGCATCCCAATCAAGGAATATAATGCTGGTAATACACAAATCCGGCAGACGATAAGTCAACCAATACAAGGGCTCTGCCGCTCCAGTTCTCACACACACACACACACACACACACACACACACACACAGAGAGTCAACAAACCTTTCCACATGGTTTTCTTAGAAAAAGACACACTTATAAACACTTGCAATGTACAACCTTCTGATTCACCACTGTCTTTCTGAACATCCCAGATTCCCTGAAAAGGCATTTGAAAATAAGTTTAATTAACAGAAGATTGCTAATTTGAAAAGAAAAAAAAACGCCAAGATGGATCCCCATAGCAACCCAATGCGATTCATAAAAATGGACAGAAACCAGTAACATCAGAAACCAAAGCCTCATCTCTTTAGACGTTATATTTTCTTTCCAAATTCAACAGCGCACCTCAAAGCTTTAACACAAGCTTGAGAAAATTCTGGTGTAACTCAACACAGGCATATCAAATTTAGAGTGGTACCTAATGTTAATGTGGGTACATCAATGTCACAAACAAAGACTAAAACAGAAACTATACAAGATGCTGGGCCTACTGGCTTCACCATCTCAAAAGACTATAGATACTATGTCATTGGCTAGTTGACTACACCTACCCCAAGGAAGTTCCTAGCAATTGATGACCACGAGTTCACCGTGTAAACCACAAAATATTCAGATCGTTCTGTTTAAGACTATGCATGTTATCCTTCTAGGACTGTTACCTCTAAACCAGCATCATTAAAAATTGAGACAATTATTTTGAAGTATGGGGGAGATTTACAGATAGAAAAAGGCCAACAACATAAACAAAAGACCAAAATCAAAACCTAATGTCTCTACAAAAAATCAGGACGCATATTACCTATATATATATGGAGAAAAATATTTAACTATGAAGACTGATCCGTTAAGTAAAATAAATCAGGAGCAAGGTTTACCTCAACAGTAAAGTAATCTGCATAAGGAACATCACTCACTTCCTGTGAAGTTCTGATAACAAGATGGCTGGCAAGATATTGAGAAAAATTAGTGTCAAAAACGACGCCTACCGCATTACTTTTAATTGGCAGTCGTTATAAATCACTTATTGCAAAACAAAATTAAGCAGTGAAAGCCCTAAAGTACTTCCAATGAGTATAACATGATTTGATTGGGTAAAAAAAGTGAAATAATAAGCTTTTCTTTTTTTTTCTGTAGACAGTCCCAATGAATTCCCAGTAAATAATGATCTTCAAAAGAAATAATTTGGAATGTAAAGTCAAAAGAAGTTACAGTCTTATAGCCATTTAGTGTTTGTGATGATGACACATAAGCATTCCAAGAAACATGCAGTGCACGGTGTACCTGTCCTTGTACACCTGAAATTTTTGCGTCTCCTTGCAGCCACCACATTTTGCCCCTTAAGAAACAGAAAAAAATCAGCATATTAGGCCATACTCATAAAAATCTCTAAATATGATACTGGATCAATAGAGATGTAGCATACCAAAATATATTTTCACCGGATGCTGAAAACTTTTCTCACGAGTATATCCAAACTTATCATGAGGCAACCATGAAGTGCACCTGAAATCTGTATTCATAGAAGCAATAAGTAACATGCTTCAGACAAACTAGGTAAAAGAGTTCTATAAACTAGCTTCCTTTCTTTCACATCTTTTTCTAGGCAGAGAAGCTCTTAAAAATTACTATCTCCCAATTCCCTCCTATATTGAATAATCAGGTTCCCTTCATATAAGGTTCAAATATACTATGTAAATTTCACATACACTGAAAGGAATACCTTTATCTCCGCATTTGTTATGGAAGGATTCAACAAAACCAACAGCTTCGTCAGAAATAAATAGATTGAAGAACTGCTCAACATTTATCTGCATTTCACAGGCATATGTGATGTATATCAAATTAACGGAAATCAGCAACATATAACTGTATAGATCACCATAGCACCACACAACAATCATCATAAGGAATGAGAATAAATACTTAGGTTGTACGTAAGAAGAAGAGCATAACATACCGGAAACTTGGACTCTGCAATCTTGGTGTAACTTTTAGGTACTGCACATTGGAGAGGCAACATCAGAAAATGTGAAGGATCATGAAGTGTAAATTTATACAAGGTAATCTATGCCTAAGAGTATAGATATATAGCATAACAATAAAAACTGAAAACAGGTACAATGTGCTCTTATTAGCCTTTCAACTAAAGATTGACAACTATGACAAGAGGCGAACAAAGCCTGGTCAAACTTTTTGTTTCATTTTGTTGTCCTTTCACTATGAAATCATTTCACTTCTAAGTTCTTACTAATCAAAGTTATATACTTCCACCGTTTTTTTTTTTTTTTTTTTACTTGCAACAGTTTGACTTTTACACTATTCACATATCTCACTTTGACTAACTTTAGTGATTTATAGGTTAGTAAAAATTAGTCAAGTGGGATCTTGTTATACTCGTCTTGATTTATACTTTCATAATATCAGATTTTTATAATTTTTTACAAATTGGTAATTAAAGATATTAACAATTTTAAATAGTGCATTGGCAAGCGTGAAAAGAGAAGTGTTGCAAGTATTAAAAAACAGAGGAAGTAGTTCACTAGCATGAAATTCAATTCTAAATGATCGAGTAACTGAATCAACTCTTAACAAATTGGACAATTGATTATGTGAAATCTGCCACCAAGCTCTCTACTTAGAAGAAAAGGAAGCATCTCTAGCAAACTAATCAACGTATTTCATAGAAGGAATGTAATATGTTTCCAGGATCTAACAATTTGAAGCATACAGCTGGAATCGACAAAAAAGAAATGCGAGTGATTTACTTTCAGGAGCATCCTGAGTTTCCAGGTTCCAATTGATGGACCGCAAAGAAGTAGAAGGTCCTGTATCATCATGTTTCTCTTCCATCACATGAGGAACTTCTGAGGCAGTTGACTTAGCATTATCAAGCACGTAATCTGGAGAAGGATTGGTATCTTCTGATGTAGACAACTCCAAATTCCTGAGAGGAGTCAAAGTAAGAAGGCCAAATAGCTGCATATCAAACAGAATTTCGAAGAGTTTCTCACAAATTACCTCTCATCTGTATCACAATCACTCGCAGGGGAATCAGAGAGGTTGGAATTTTCAGCCGGACTATCTCCATTTACCTGGAATTGCTCTCGGATTTTGAATCCTAATAATTGACAGGGGTGCCAAAAGTGTTAATATAACAAATTTGTATTGAAAAACCTGAGGTTCACATACAAATCCACAAAATTTTATAGCTGCAATAAAGTTGTATATTATTTCCAGCTAGTCATCGAAATCAAGTTCCTTGCCTAGTAAACAGCCGCGTATGACATTGTATTTTAATAATCCTAAAAAGATAATCCAACAGTCTTTGAAGGCAAGGTCAAGCAAAAACAGGTATATCATTTCACATAGTTGGAGTAAGATCATCTTTAAAGTTCTAGATCTCTCAAGCATCAAGTTCCAATTGTGTCAAAGAATCACTGTTATTTCTACCATTTCAATTATAAAAGCTAAAATTAAAATAACTTGTTAAGCTATGCATGCATCTTATTTATTGTGATGTATTGTTGTTGTATAAGTCACTTGAAGAACTCTGTGTTAATTGTAGGAATCACAAGATCTATAAAATTTGAAAATTAGTAACTAAATAATGAATAAAATCTCGCCTTAAACCCTACCCCCAAAGGAGGGAGAGAGAGAGAGAGAGGATTTATTTGAAAATATATATCCCATTTGAAGACAAATAAACCAAATATTGTAGAGCATAAAAAAAATAATCAAGCTCCAAAAAGAGTCCTCTTTAATTAGACTTTCAATCTCTAATTCTCTACTGACAATTGTTTTTTGTTGGGATAAAATCTGCCATTAACATAATTTAATCACATAAGTGACTCAACCCAACCTAGCTACACTTCAGAGTTTGAATGAGCAAGTACAACTTCTTCCCCTCCTGAGAATTGAAAGATTATTCACTCCCATGATTAACTTTTCTCCACATCAAGCAAAATTTCACACACAAAATCTACCTCCCCCCCCCCCTTCTCTCTCCTTCCCAAAAAATAAATAAATAAAGACCACCAGACTCTCCAGATGGAAATGTGTCGCATGCAAAAAGGCCTGTACATAATGTTCCATAATGGTAAGTTTTAAGATAATAATAAGGGTATATAATTAAGCCCTTTTCCGGAAGACAGCATGCTTAAATTTGCATTTGATGGGAGAGAAACAACAGATCACATTGATGAAACTCATGTAACAGGATATCAACATTAATGAAATTCATGTATAACATGACTATGGAATGTGCTAGAGTTTGAATCAAAATCGTACTTCGTAATTCTCAACGACTAGTCTATAAACAATAGTGAATAAATGAAGTAATACCTGTTGATCTAATATCCTTTTAGAACCATTACTCTGATGTGACCATCCATCATCAATAAGCTTAAAAGCTTCATCACGGGACAAAAAAGAGGCGAAAAAGTGCTGCCAAACCATGAGAAATCATATAGAACAATCAAAACGAGACCTCATCTAAGTATCAATTTTCTAGCATCATAGGTCACACATAATGTTGAAAATTTAGTTACCTTCTTTCCAGCAGCCACAATTTCAATTGCATTAGGAAAGATTCCAGCAGTTTTTGCTCTCCGTACAGATGTGACTTCTTGAAGAGAGATTATTTTCTGGAGCAAAATAAAGCCCAACCACAAAGAAAGCCAAGTTCTAAGTGCAAATGTGAATAGCAAAACAACAGTAGGAAATGTGACAAAAGACTAGCCATCCCTAATAGCATCAAGTGGTGGTACTAGCTACCCCAGCTCCCCAAGACATCAGCATGAATACTGGGTAAGAGCATGATTTTCAAATGTCAGACATGTCAAGGCTCAAATTTGTATAAATGGTGAAACTGTCCTAGTATTGGACACAGGTTCAGTAAAACATCATTTATAAGACATATTCCAATTTGAACAGACTAATTGCATTTTTCCTGTATTTTAACTTTATTTTTCTATGCAATTTCAGGCTCAAGAAAATGGAAGGGCAAGTTAAGGATTCCATCCACATGTCCCGAGAGTTGACTGTCTGACATGGGTACATAAAATCATAGGTTGCCCATTTGTTGTTTGGAATTTGTGTCTTAAAGAGTATAGGACTATAGGCAAAGTGGTATAACCTGTTAATAAACACCTATTGATACAAATGTGAATTCTCAAGGAGAGAAAGACAACTGTCAATTGCTCGGACTTCTAAGCTGCTCCAATTAGTTCAAATTTGTGATGTTTCAATAAATCATACTTCACGTTATCACTATATCACATATCATAGAGGTAAGAATAGCAAGTTACCTTTGTTTCAAATCCAAAGATGTTGGAGTAAAAGCATATGTAGTTCTCAAACAAGTACATATGCCCCTGCACAAACAATCACGGTGGCAAAATGCAAGGATAAAATTAGACACTGTTTTATCCATTTTGATGCAGAAACCAACTAAAAGCCAATAAATGATCAACAATTGAGATAACAAGACATATATTCACTGCACCCCTGATGGGAATAGCAATGTGTAAAAACTATCAAAAAGTAAATTAAAAAAAGGAAATTTTGATTTTTACCACCTTCAAATAACGACTTTGTCGAATTTACCACCTCCAAAAAAAAAAACATTTACTTTACCACCTCATAAAAAAATTAAACATCAGTTTTACCACCAATCACCTCCAACTAACGGATTCTGTCCAAAAATCCGTTAGTGGGGCCTACCTTGCACACGTGTCGCCATATTATTGGTTAAGTTTTAAAAAAATAAATAAATAAAACAAAATAAAAAATAAAAAATCCCCATCAAGCAACCGATGGTTGCTGCCACCGTCGGGACCCCCACCGCCGGACCGGCTACGACCAACCCCACCACCTAACCGTTACAACCAGCCCCCACCACCTAACCGCTACCAGCCACCGTCGGGACCCACAGCCACCGCACCGATTTCGACCTCAAAACCCTAGCCACCACCTAATAGCTACGACCAACCCCACCACCTAACCGCTACCACCGCACCGCACACCACAGCCGCGCCGATTTCGACCCCCTTTCCACCAATTTCCGACCTCAAAACCCTAGTCAACACCTAATAGCTACGACCAACCCACCACCTAATCGCTACCACCGCACCGCACACCACAGCCGCACCGATTTCTACCCCTTTCCACCAATTTCCGACCTCAAAACCCTAGCCACCACCTAACAGCTACGACCAACCCCACCACCATCCAAACCCAGACCAGAAACAACCGCCACCCAGACGCGAAACCACCCCGACTCAAAACCACCACCACCCAAACCCAGACCAGAAACAACCGCCACCCAGACGCGAAACCACCCCGACTCAAAACCACCACCACCCACCAGAAACCACGCCAGCCAGACGCGAAACCATCGCGACTCGAAACCACCACCACCCAGACGCGAAACCCACACGAAATTCCGACCAACCGAGGTAGTTGATTTCGTTGCTGGTTGGTTGACATGGAAGATCGGGGAAGATGAAGAAGAAACGTCAAAAATGTGGGCCCTACTAACGGATTCATGGACGGAATCTGGTAGTTGGTGGTAAAATCGATTTTTTGGAAATTTTGGTGGTGGTAAAGTAAATCTTTTTTTTTTTGGAGGTGGTAATTCAATTAAGTGGTTATTTGAAGGTGGTAAAAATCAAAATTTCCTTAAAAAAATATAATAATAATAAAGAAGGGAATAGAGTCAACCTCACCTGAAGAAGAATGTTTTCTTGTAATGCACAATTAAAATCCTGCAATAGAACCTGAAATAAAGAAAGTATCAAATGAGCTGTAAATCACCTCTGTAAATTGGTGAATAAAACTTATGATTTAAGGATATAATCTGCAATGAAAGTTTATCATGGTTTTAATTACAAACAAAAACTTTTGTAGTTGACTACTAATCTGAAGGATCATCAGAACTTGTACAATATTCATCAATTATCGAGCTAAGTCAGCAAACACTTATCAAACACGTGCAAGACTAATCTGAAAGATCATCACAAGTTGTAACTGCTGGGGAGAATCACAAACAGGAACAAATCCAAGTACACAGCCATAGACCAATATTGTTCCTCCATCTCAATACCTTTATGCTGGGGGTGGGGTGGGGTGGGGTGGGGTGGGGTGGGGGAATAGCACATTAAAGTTGTATGTTGCAACCTGCCCCCATAGTTTGTCAACGTGATACTTCATGAGTCAAATACACCAACAAATCTCGTTTGTCAAGACCAAATGAATATCAAATAAAGATGGGCAAGGACCTCAAGATTTAAAAGTGCAAACTAAGGGGGATTTGTACTATTCTTCCATAAATGGCACGGGCACAAGTACAAGTGTACAACCTTGTGCTGGTTCAATGCTGAGATTATTTGTTGTGTGATCTTCAGCAAAAGACCATAATCGTTTCTAGAATCTGATTCCGAATACTCATAGGATTTGTTTCCTCTCATGTTCACTTCATAGATATATAAGAAAAATGTTTTAGGTGTAAATTTCTTGATGCATGTGTTTAATTTGTTAGCATATGCCAGGATACTAATTTTAATTTTGGCCAGAAGCCCAATTGGACTGCAGAATAGGCAGGAAGCAGAGTGCACAACTTACATTCCTTTTATGCAAGTACACAACTAAGAATTTTGATTACTTAGTAGTTAACTTAACTACTCCCTAATCTCCAGCTCTAGTTGAGTCAGAAAAGGATGGTGCATCTTTACATTTAGAAAGTATGCGTCCATTGTATATATGTTCGTTGGAATCCCCAACTATGCAAGGAGCTGTGAGGTTCGGGTACATTCACACTCGAGGTGGCTCAACAATGTGACGCAAATGTGGTCGTACTTTACATTCTCAAACAGTTATACACAATTCAAAAATTCCGAACTGACATGTTGATGATATTATTAATATGATCAAAATTAGGTTTGATCGCAAGTGATTGAGATTTTCATGTCAATTAATATACAATTTTCTTCCATTTCTACAATTGATATCAAACTTATATAACATTATTCCCTAACAATTGCATGAACATTCAACACCAAATTTCCTACCAGTAAAAAGCGAGTTGACTTACTTCTTCAGAAGGAAGACGAAAAAGCTGGCGATACTCCTCACTTTTAAGCAAATCCAAAGCCTACCAAAATCAATTATTCAATAATTCAACATCAAATTCAAAAAATCATCAAAAATTCAACAATTAGAAAGCGTTGATCAACTTCAAGCAACAGCGAAATCGCAAACAATAAAGGAAAAATCAAGAAAACAAACCTGAGAATCGGCATTTCTGGAGAAACTGGAAGCTCGAGTGATACGATCAGATAGGTCGGAGGAACTTCCGGCGACAGCAGATTCCGATGAGTGGCGCGGAGGAGAGAGAGCAGGAGAAGACACCATAGTTTGAGACGAAGGTGGACTGGCCAAAGCGGCCGCCATTGAAGGAGAGAGGAGAGAGAAAGTGAGGAAGAAGATGAGAGAGAAAGAGAGAGTAGTAGCAGTGAAGGAAGAAGGTTGGTTGGTGATGAGTATGAAGGTTGTAATTAACCGACAAACAGGTGATGAATTTTGGTGATGGTTCAAGAAATTAGGGGAGAAGGAATTTGTTGAAATGTTGATGTTAGACTTTGTTTGTTGTAATGGTGAACTCCCTTTTTTTGTCTTAAAAGTTAGAAAGTGTGTGCAAAGTTTATTTGGAGTAATATTTACACGAAATAGAGTATTCGCGTACAATTTGGGCATTTACGTTGTTAAGATTAGGTGAGTATGTCTTTAAATTTTTAAATTAGATCGTATGTAAATTATTAGATTGAAGGCTACATTTATCATATGTTAGGATATTATTTGAGATTGAGGCAACCCCCATTAATCTTAATGATAGACATTTGTTGTTTATCTAATGGTAATATCATAAATAAAAGGAGCAGTGGCACTAACGCATCAGATTGATGGTGCTCATGTTTGTTGTTTAGTTGTATTATTTTGCTGAAATGGACATTCCACTGGCAGAAGCTTCCTCCACCATTGAAGCCCCCTCCTTTTCTCTTCCCTGATCTCCACCTTCCTTCCACTGACACTTCCATCAACAACCCCATGATCTCTAGAATTAAATGAAAATCCTATGAAATTTTGTGAAATTCAGGGCATGGACAACCCCAAAGGGTAAGGGTGACCATGTCCTCCATGCTGCAAAGTGGCGTTTAAGGATATGCTTCATGGTGGCGGCGACAATGATGGGTTTCGATGAGCAAATGGGAAGATCAGAGGTGGCGGTGATGGGTTTCGGAGAAGAAAAGGGGACATCGGACGAAATGGTGCTTCGTCGACGAAAAAAAAAAAACAAGGTGGTAGTGGTCGCGGCTGGGTAGGAGATGAGGGGGTGATGTAGCTTGTTTTTATTGGGTAAGATGGAGTAAGGTGGTGGTGACTCATCAAATGAGTGATGAGTCAGCAGTTATGTTGCTTTTATTTATGATTCGACCACTAGATTAACAAACTTTGTTGATCAAAAGATCAACTTGTTGTATTTCCCCCCGAGATTATGATCGTAGATTGTAATACCTCGTATTTTTATACATATTTTAATTTAAATAAGTATTTCTTAAAGTATTTAAATAAGTTGAAATGAAACATTTATGATGTTTTATTAATTTAAAGAGTTTTGTTTTTAATTAAAGGTCCAATTTATTTATTTAATAATTTTGGGAATACTTTATTTTATAATTTAAAAACTTGGGGCACATTATTATTTTATAAAAGGAAATTTAAAGTCAGTGGTATTTAAGAAAAGTCAAAATACTAGTTTGAATAGGAAATGAATCATTAAGGATAGAAAGGGAATTTAATCTTAAAAGGGTTTTTAGAGAGAGGGTATAAATACCCAACACATGGGCAAATTGAACCTTGCCCAAAGTGGAAAATACCCAAAGGTAACTCTCTTTCTCTCTCTCTTATTTTCCCCTTCCCCTTTATTTTTATTTTGTTTCATCACCACCCACACACACACCATCACCGGCCGGCCACCACCACAGCCACCACCACCAGTACTCGCCGGTAGCGGCGGCCACCTGGCGGGTGCGGCAGCAGCCTGGCCTTGGTGGTCGTGCGCCCCTTTCAAAAAAATAAATTCCTTCTTTTGATTTTTTAATTAAATTCACCCCTGATCTAATTATTGTTGTTGGCTTTTGTGATGATTTTTATGATGTTTGATTTTAAGTATGATGTATATGAATTTTCAGATTTGGATTTGAATTAAAAAGCACCAAATTACAAACCCTGGGTTTCTAGGTTTATGTATGTTGATGGAAATTGCTTATGGGTGATTTAAATGATTGAAATAAGTGTTTTAAAACACATTTACAACAATTTTAAATGATTTAATAAAGCTGAAATTTTTATATATAAGCTATAATTATGTTTCTTGAAAGGATTTTTAATTACCCATTAATTGGAAATAAAAGTAAGGGTTTTAAACCAAATTTCAGCTTGTTTTAAAGGATTTATGAGTGATTTAAGGAGTGTATATATTGCTGGAAATTTGTGTGGAATAGGTATTAATGCCTCTTTGTAATTTTGGATTGTAGGAGAATTTCAAGTGAGTGATTTCATTTAGTCGTGGCAATTTTGAGATTGCATTCAAGGTACGTTCACGTACTTAGTAATTATTTGAGTATGTAGAAGCATGCTAGGCTTTGATTAATTAATTACAAGGTAGTATCATGATAGGTATTAATTAGAATTGTTGTATGGATTGATGTTGGTGAATGATTTGTGATGTATGAATTATTTATGATGAATTGGTGATTGGAATTAATTATGTTGGCATGTTGGATATGAACCACACTTTTAATATTAGCATGATTAAAGGCATGTTTAATTAAACTAAATGTTTAATTTGGTTTGGAATATTGAAAGGGAATTTTTATTATGGTTCATATTATTTTTATTGATACTTTAATTTAAGCAGGGGAATTGAGCTATTAAGTGTCTTAGTACACGGGAATAAATTATAGTGCGGTGCCTATGTGCACTTAAGGTGATTCTAACACCGAGGGATAGGATTTGCGACGCATTATGTGTTTAAGGTGTGTTTGACACTGAGGTAGATTAAAAAGGATTCAATATAAAATTTATGTGGTCACTAATTATTTAAGAATTAAATTGGTATGTTTGATTGCTTAAATGATTATAATGATTGATTGTGTTATGGTTTGCGAGTCATCACCAAATCCAATAATATGTAAACAACGTAAATTGAAAGAGATTATGCATTAAAACTCCTGGAACGTATATACCTCGAGTATGAACATATGGGGGAGTTATGCGACTTTATATTTGTCCATAACTTCTACTGGGAGTACACGACACTGTATTTTCCATTTTATTATTATTATTATGCGCAGGACATCCGTTACTTCATGTGACATTTGCCTACCCGGTTGGCTCCCGGTGTAGTTTACCTCAATTTATTTGGGGCAGGGATTTGGTTGGAAACCCGTTCGATGCGTAATCAAATTAAATGGACATTGATATTTGTCTAGTTAAATGTTGAATGTCTTGTATGCTTGTTTACAGGTGCAACAAGGTAAGTTGTGTGATGATAGGATGAAAGCATGTTAGTGTGTTTTATTACGCTTAATTATGTACTCAGCATTGCTGATTGTGTGTTTGTATGTTTGTTTGGTATTGTCTTTATCTTGTCCCTACGACAACCCATTTCTAATGGCGAGTAGTGGAAACAAGTAAAGAGGAACTTTTCAGGTGATGGAGCATTTTCATGATGGACATGAGTGAAGAGCGAATCATGCTTAGTTTCCATAGGGATATGATGTGTTTTAATTGCTTTAATTATTATTTATTTTATCATGCTTGTGAAACTTACGCAAAGGGTTTTGAGAGTATTGTTCGGTTTTCATGAGGGCCTACAATGGTTCCAAGTTGTAGGTTGACTTTGTTTGACTTTACTTTCTTTCAGTTTGACTTTTTAAGTTGACTTGTTTGAATGGTTTTAAAGAGAGTATTTCGCTGTGTGTCTTTGATAATTGCCTTAGCCGTTTTCACGGTGGCGGTAATGTCTTAGATTTTTCCTATTTTGTATTCTAAAAAGAGCAAAACAGGTATTTTTAAGGAAGGGAATTTCTAGAGTGTTACACATATATAAATGTTTGTATTATTAAGAGGAGTTTTGACTTTTTTCGACTTAAGATATATTATGATATATTTTATAAGCTTTCAAACAAGGCCCCTAATATGTTCTATATATAATTTCCTTTTCTTCCATATTATTACATAGAAAAATAAAAATCATTTTGGACTGATCCAAACCTTCCATCCATATTTTGGATTGTTTACCAAACTTGGTCCAACCATCATCGATTCGGCCTCCACGTCTTGAACTGTCAAATTTTGGTCTTTGATTCGAGCTGAAGTTGGACCGATGAACAAATTTAGTCATGCATATCAAGTCGACCCATGAGCCAATTATGGTCGATCATCATAATAGCTCGGCCCAACACACATTACTACATTATCAAGTTGGGCCAACCCAATAATGCAAAGGGCTATGGGTTGGCACTTGGCACAACCCATTTTCATACTTGTAATCAAGTCATCAAGATGATTAAACTAAACAAGCACATAATTAGCATAATAGAGGAGAAAAAGTATGATTAATAAGTTAATTAGCACAACTATCCCTAACAAAGACTTTTGATGCACAAAACCCAAAATCCAAGTTTAAAAAGAATCATGAAAAAACCCACTCCACTCCATCCACCCCACCCACCACTCTTGATTGCTTTTGCTCCTCCTTCAACTTTTGCTAATTCCAACAATTTCTTATATTTTTCCCGGCTACTTTCATTATTCAAACCTTGTCTTTGCCACTTTTCTAAAAGCTAAGGTAGGGAAGAAATTTATGTCCCACCCAAATCAAATTAATTAATTTAAATTAAAATCATAATAATTATAAAATAAAATAACACACTTTTCTTTTTATGGGAATGTGAGTTGATGACCTACGGTTTTTGTAGTAAAATACTTTGAAGCTAATCATTTGAATCACTAACTCTTTTGGTTTTATGGGATTGAAGAATTCTTATGACCCACATTACAAGCTTTATTTTTCTTGATCTTGATCATCATCGTTACCACCAATTGTAGGAAATTTATACTTATATTTTTGGACAATCATATGATACTATATTGTTATTGTTTTTTTATATCATCCCAATAATATGCCACATAGTAATACTTTAATAATATACTCATTTCATATTACCATTGACTTGACCATTATGGAAACACTCATATTTTCTTTGTTAAATAATAGCAAGAGGTATATGTATATTATATCTAGATTAAAAGGAAAAGGTTTTGAGTTTATAATTAGTAAGAATCCCTTTATATATAAGGTCTAAAATGTGTAGCTAGTTTGTGTGGGTTGGAAGCCACCTTCTACCGATTCCTTCAAACTCAACTTCGATGGGTTTGCTTCTATCATGTTGTTTACGATGCATGACAATAATATTAAAAATGTGTCGATTAGCGGCTATGCCTAAATCTTGTCCTACGTGGTTTTAGAATCATTTGCTTGATAAATTGTGAATGCTTTATAATGGTGGATCTCATATTCATATTAAAGACAATTCAATAATAAGATAATATTTGAGGAACATTTGAAAAACAATACAATTAATGTAGGATATTAAAATTATTCTCCGGTGGTTTGAAAAAAATTGAATTCATCACACAGGCATATGTACAAAGAAGCTCATTATTGAGTGACAAATTCTCTTTATTACATTAATGGTAAACTAATTTTTGTAGTCATTTGTATTATGCAAATCAATCGTTTTCTTGTAATAATTTTTACTCCAAATATAACAAACCTATTTATGAGTTTTTGCATGTTATATATTTTCCAAACATTATACTGCCTTAAATTAACCGTAAATAACAAAAAAATGAGAAATTTGGACATTGACATATCATATGACAATGCCTAACTGCACGCGACCATGTCTCTTTGCTGGTGAATATGACTTAAACAGGATAATTGTACTCTTCTTCCATGCTTCCATACTACAGTTTTTGTAAAATTCTTAAGATTTTTATTTTTTAATTTTTTGGTCATTTACCGAGCATATTACATAATTAGGAGAATAACATTGATTACCTAAGCGAATCATTCTTTTAGACAACTATAGCGACAAGTACTAGTAATAAAAATACAAAATTAAGAAAGATAATTAATTGAATGAAAATAGGTTAAATTGATAGATTCCCTAAAAAAAAAAAAAGTTTAAATTGATAGAATGTTTTTAAAGGATGTACTCTTTAAGCATGTAAGAAAATAGGGTGTATGAAAGAATGTGAGGATAAGGGATTCAAAGTGTGATTGTATGAAGCTTTATATACGTAGTATTTTGTTTTGGGATGCAAAGTTGTAACTTGTAAAAATGAATTGGATTGGTGGATAAGTTTTTGTTTTTCCAAACCAATGGCTTGTTGCCCATACATTTGAGATTTGTTGCGACAACTTTTAGCTATTTTTTTTAAACAAGTTAAGGAAGTGACATGGAGTACCGATTGCATAAGAGGAGTAAGTCATATATTGATTTGAGTTGATTTTAAAAGGTTTTATCCATAATAATACAAAGTACCATATTATGAATATTCAAATCACCCTCCATTTCTTTGGTCAATTAGGTATGTAATGCAAAAGCCATACCTAGTAGCTTACTAAAAATTGAAGTTTTGGGACAATTTTAAATAGACATGTGGCAAATAAGTTTTGGGGGATAATTTTATTTGATGCTTTTCTTATGCATTTCATAGTTATGAAAAGTAATCATGTAATGATGTAGTTATAGTAACCAATGCATCAAAATAATTCAATATCCTTTTCAAGACAATGAAATCTTATTGCCATAAAAGCATCTTCATTTTGTAATTTTGCAAAACATAAAGCCAATATATATATATATATATATATATATATATATATATATATATATATATATATATATATATATATAAGGGGATGTAAAAAAGCCACGCTGAATGTGATCCGTCAATTTCCTAAACAAACACCGTATAACGATCTTAACTCCTAATCCAAAACAATCCCTCCTCCATCGTTATCCAAAATTACATCACTACCCTCATTAATGTATCACCACCCAAAATCACCTTACTAGCCTGACTTAATAGCTAGTATCGTAATGGACTTAATTTTATTAGTAAGGAATCTAGGGATAACAAACTTAAAATGATGTACTAGAGTTAAGGTGGTGATCGATGGAGAACAAGTTAGCCATAGCGAGTTATCCAACCCCAATCCCATCCCCTTCTCCCATAACATTGAGAAAGAAAGAGAGAGAGGGAGGAGTAGTAATTATCTGTATGAAAAGAAGTGTAGCACAAAGAAGAAACATTAATGGGGTCCATCTACCCCACAATGGATGGAATTCCTTCCTTTTCTCATACTGGAATCACAATCACTGATCCCACTTCTCTTTCCTTTTTAACTTTCTCTCTCCTCCATTCTTGTGCTGTTAGAATGAACACATGACCACCTTCTCTCCCTCCTTTTGCAGCTCCCATGAAAAAACATGTTGTGCGACAGCGGAAGCAAAGGTCGAAAACAAACAAGAAAACAATAAAGAAATTCAATGCAAACAATAAGAACAACACCAAGAATTTACGTGGTTCACTATCGATGTGATAGCTACGTCCACGGGCACCGAGATCGAATGATTTCACTATAAACTGCAAAGATTACAAAGATGATTCTTGTATTTCTCAAGAACGGCTCTCACTCTCTCTCTCTTAACCCTAATACTGATATTAGGGAGGTTTTATATTAATCCCTAATTAAAAGATACTTGGGCAAAAAGATAATAAAATAAGATAACCTAAAACCGCAAAATCCGCGTTCCGTATTTTTCCTTCTCCGCCCGGTCAGACCGGGCAAGGTCTGCCCGATCGGGCGCGAGAAGAAAACTCCATACGAATGCTTCAACGTATCCAACCCCCACCGCCCGGTCAGACCGGGCAAGGTCTGCCCGATCGGGCGAAGGCTCGCCCGGTCGGGCGCGAGAGCAGCTTCTTCAACGAATTTGCCAGGCACCTCTTCTTCTTCCGCCCGGTCAGACCGGGCAATGTCCGCCCGATCGGGCGGACAAAGCTACGAAGTACGAGTCACCTAATATACTTATCAACAATCTCCACCTTGACGAGAACTCGTAGTCAGCAAACGACCCCATCAAGACATAGTGAAAAAACATCTCAAGCCAAACCCGATGCAAGACTCATGCATAAGCCATACATCCCGATAAGTCTTCAACCAAGACCCATCACATACTCGTCTCCAAGTATAACAACTCATAATGCTCCACCTGCATCACAAGCCCCGGGCAAGCTCCACCTTAATGCCAACACACCTACACCAGGAGCTCCCCAACTTCGCCCCTCAGGGCCTACTACATCACGTAGTAATCAATATTTAGCAAGTCTAAGCAATGTTTAAACTTGCTAAACGGAACAGGCTTAGTGAAGAAATCAGCCGGGTTGTCAGCAGTCCCAATCTTCTTCACCTTAATCCTCTTGTCAGTACGTAAGAAATGATACCTGACATCAATGTGCTTCGTCCGATCATGGTGTACTTGATCTTTAGCTAAGCAAATCGCACTTAGACTATCACAATACACTGTAGCAAAATCCTGTGCAATACCCAGTTCACCTACTAGGCCTTTGAGCCAAATAGACTCCTTAGCTGCAGAAGTTAAAGCCATATACTCAGCTTCAGTAGTTGACAACGTAACTGATGACTGCAATGTAGACTTCCAACTAACCACAGAACCACCCAAAGTGAACACATAACCAGTCACAGACCTCCTGGTATCCACATCAGCTGCATAATCAGAATCACTGTACCCAGTGACCAAGCATTCCTTATCATTCCCGTACACAAGACCAATATCAGCTGTCCCTCTCAGGTAGCGAAAAATCCTTTTCACCCCTTGCCAGTGTTCCCTCCCAGGTCGAGCCATAAACCTGCTTACAACACTAACGGCATGCGCAATATCCGACCTAGTACAGACCATAGCATACATCAAACAACCAACCGCATTTGCATATGGAACTCTAGACATATAAGACAACTCCTCCTCTGATTGAGGTGACATAGACAAAGACAACTTACAACTAACAGTAGTTGGCGTACTTATAGGCTTCGATTTTTCCATCCCAAAACGAGACAAAATCTTTTCAATGTAGCTTTTCTGAGTCAAGAAAAGCTTACCTCTAGCCCGATCCCTGTAGATCTCCATACCCAAAATCTTCCTAGCTGCACCCAAGTCTTTCATGTCAAACTCCGAGTTAAGCATCTCCTTTAATCTAGCAATATCAGATTTATTCTTTGTGGCAACCAACATGTCATCAACATATAACAAAAGATAAATCATGGAACCATTATCCAGCTTACTATGATACACACAGCAATCATATGAATTCCTGTCAAAACCTTGTGAAACCATAAAAGAATCAAACCTTTTGTACCACTGTCGGGGGGATTGCTTAAGTCCATACAATGACTTTAGCAATCTGCAGGCATAGTGTTCCTTTCCAGGAGCTTCGAATCCTTCGGGCTGCTTCATCAGAATCTCCTCCTCCAAATCGCCATGAAGGAAAGCCGTTTTAACATCCAACTGCTCCAGCTCAAGATCAAAATGTGCTACAATTGACAATAACACACGGATAGAAGTATGTCGAACCACAGGTGAGAATATCTCAACAAAATCAACCCCTTCTACCTGACTGAACCCCTTAGCAACTAGCCTAGCCTTAAAACGTATTTGCTCAGTTTCCGACAACCCTTCTTTCTTCTTGTAAATCCATTTACAACCCACAAGCTTCCTCCCTTCCGGTACCTTTACCAGTTCCCACACTCTGTTCTTGTAAAGAGACTGCATCTCTTCACCCATTGCGGCAAGCCATTGCGCAGACTCACTACAACTAATTGCTTGTTTATATGTGGCAGGTTCAAATGACTCTACATCATCAGCTACACTCAATGCATAACCTGTCATCGCATCAACACAGCAATTTCTTCCCTCCATCTCTTCAATCAATCTAACAGGCTTCTTGATAACTCGTTTAGGCATCTCAAGAATGGTGTCAGGTTGACTAGATGACCCCTGATTAGATTGCTCCACCTCATCCCCAGAGTTAGAATGAGTAGGAGTAATCTCAGGTTCAGGAGTACCCGGCACTGGAACATCAGCATCATCATCAATATATTGTACCCGAGGTAAATCAGCAATGGTAGACTGATGTACCTCAAGTACCCCATCTGTCTGTAATAAATTGTCTCCTTCCCTTCTCAAATCTGAAATCTCTGCATTTTTAATTGAATACATGGTGTTTTCATCGAAAGTAACATCCCTACTAAGAATGACCCGACCCTCCGAAGGTGAAAAAATTCTAAACCCCTTCACACCATCCCCGTACCCAACAAAACACCCCTTCTTGGCTCGTGGATCCAGCTTACCCTCAATAACATGATAATAAGCAACACAACCAAAAATCTTCAAATTCGAAAAATTAGGCAACTTACCACTCCAGATCTCAAACGGAATCTTGGAATCAATTCCAGAATGAGGACCCCTATTAATGACATAACAAGCTGTTAACACAGCTTCACTCCAGTACCTCCTCCCAAGCCCTGCATTAGAGAGCATGCATCGAACTCTCTCTAGCAGTGTCTGATTAACCCGTTCTGCTACACCGTTCTGCTGTGGTGTCTTCCTGACAGTATGATGCCGACCTATACCCTCATCTGCACAGAACTGATTAAACTCGTCTTTGCAAAACTCTAGCCCATTGTCCGTTCGTAGCTTCTTGATCTTCCTTCCTTGTCGATTTTCCACCAAAGCTTTCCATTGCTTGAAAACTTTGAAGGCCTCATCCTTTGACTTAAGCAACCTAAGCCATGTGTATCGGGACTTGTCATCAACAAATGACACAAAATAGTGGTAACCTCCCATACCTTCAACTCTAGATGGACCCCAGCAATCTGAATGGATGTAATCGAGCACTGCATCAGTAATGTGAGCACCCTTGCTGAACTTTGACCTGTGTTTCTTACCAAACACACAATGCTCACAAAATTCAAGGTTGGCAACCTTGACCCCGGATAGAAGACCCCTCTTGGACAATAGCTGCATCCCCTTCTCCCCCATATGACCAAGCCTCATGTGCCAAATCTTAGTCATCTCCTGGTGAGATACAGATGCGCAAACCGCAGAACTAGGCAGTGTAACACCCTCAAAAACATAGAGGGTGTTCCTTTTGATACCCTTAAGTACCAACTCAGAACCTCTGAAAATACACAACTCCCCATCTGAAAACACACCATTGTACCCCAATTCATCCAGGGTACCCAATGAAATCAGATTCTTTCCTAAAGCAGGAACATGCCGTACATTAGTCAAAGTTAACCTCCGCCCATCAACAGTCCTCAACCTCATGGAACCAATACCTGTGACCTTACATGGAGCATTGTTACCGACTATAACCATACCCCCATTGCGAGGTTCATATGTATCAAACCAATCTCGACGTGGACACATATGGAACGAACACCCCGAATCTAGAACCCAGTTATCAGATAAATCATCAGACCTAGCAGAACTGACTAATGCTAAATCTTCCTCTGAATTATAGCTCTCATTCGGTTTCTCTTCAACTACAGCAGCCTGGGACTTGTTTTTCCTCACCGGACAATTATTCCTAAAGTGACCCGGTTCTTTACAGTAATAACATGTTTTAGTAGTAGTTTTACTAGATCCATCCTTGCCGTTTCCAGCACCCGACCCAGCATTGTTCCCCTTGTTAAACCCCTTATTCTTTTTAGACTTTCCGGACTTAACAAATAACCCACTACCATTATCCCCATTATCACTCGTAGCTTTCATTCTGAGTTCCCTAGTATGAAGTGCTGCCTTCACTTCTTCTAAGGTTATAGAATCCTTACCAACAACAAAAGACTCTACAAAATTCTCAAAGCTAGACGGTAGAGATACAAGTAAAATCAACGCAGCATCCTCATCATCAATTTTAACATCTAAATTACGTAAATCAAGCAAAATAGAGTTAAGTTTTTCTAGATGTTCCCGTAAGGAAGTACCTGACTGCATCCGGAGGCTAAACAACCGCTGTTTCAGTAATAATTTGTTGGTCAACGACTTAGTCATATACAATGACTCCAGCTTCAGCCACAATCCAGCCGCCGTTTCCTGATCAGCAACCTCCGTGATGATTTGATCATCAAGACTAAGTAATATGGTAGAGTGTGCCTTCTCTTCCATAACTTCTAACTGCGAGTCAGTCGGTCCGTCTCCTGACTCCGAAGTAGTACTCTTTGGAGCCAACGGACGCCATATCTGCTGTTGTTTTAACAGAGCCTTCATCTTAATTTGCCATAGCCCGAAACTATTTTTCCCGGTAAACTTCTCAATTCTTATTGTTGAATCTCCTGCCATTGTTATCTTCAAGAAACTCTCCAAGGATTGAACCTGAGCTCTTGATACCAATTGTTGTGCGACAGCGGAAGCAAAGGTCGAAAACAAACAAGAAAACAATAAAGAAATTCAATGCAAACAATAAGAACAACACCAAGAATTTACGTGGTTCACTATCGATGTGATAGCTACGTCCACGGGCACCGAGATCGAATGATTTCACTATAAACTGCAAAGATTACAAAGATGATTCTTGTATTTCTCAAGAACGGCTCTCACTCTCTCTCTCTTAACCCTAATACTGATATTAGGGAGGTTTTATATTAATCCCTAATTAAAAGATACTTGGGCAAAAAGATAATAAAATAAGATAACCTAAAACCGCAAAATCCGCGTTCCGTATTTTTCCTTCTCCGCCCGGTCAGACCGGGCAAGGTCTGCCCGATCGGACGCGAGAAGAAAACTCCATACGAATGCTTCAACGTATCCAACCCCCACCGCCCGGTCAGACCGGGCAAGGTCTGCCCGATCGGGCGAAGGCTCGCCCGGTCGGGCGCGAGAGCAGCTTCTTCAACGAATTTGCCAGGCACCTCTTCTTCTTCCGCCCGGTCAGACCGGGCAATGTCCGCCCGATCGGGCGGACAAAGCTACGAAGTACGAGTCACCTAATATACTTATCAACAAAACAATTCAAAGGTAAACATTTTATAATTATTATTATTATAAATATTCAAAATAAAAATAAAAATTGATAAAGTTAAAGGAGCTTGTTTTGTATGTACTGTTTGAGTGTGAGTTTATAGCAGCAGTACCCAACACAACAACAACTTCAGCTTTTCCTTTTTCTTTGTTTATTTACATTCACATTTTTATTTTTCCCAATTTTTCTCTTTCCTTTTCTTTTAAGACTTGAATTTTCTCTCCAACTCTTCAAAGTTGGTTTTCTCTCAATTTATTTTCTCTAAATTTGTTTAGGAATTCAAGTGGGTTTCTGTAGATCCACATTTTGTGAAGGTAGCAGCAATTTGAAGGGTTTTGATGTATGGCCACTTCACTAATCATTGACTAAGCTTCATAATTTTGTTTAGTTTTTGCTAATTTTGAGTTTTTGTTTGATAAAGTTTTCTAGATTTTTGGTTCTGGTTTTAGTTTTGTGTCAGCATTTTGGGTTTTTAACTGTATTTCCATTTCATTAATCAGTAATTAAACTTGATAATTGTGTTTAGATTGTGCTAATTATGTGTATTTGTTTGATGGGTTTTTCAGGTTTTTATTTTATTTTTGTTTAGTTGGTAATGTATGCCCACTTCATTAATTTCTAATTAAGCTTGATAATATTGATTAGTTTCTGCTAATTTTGCGTATTTGTTTCATGGGGTTTTCTGGTTTTTCAAATTTGTGTCAGTATTTTGGTATTTTTATTCCTTTTGTTTTGTGTGTAATTTTATTTGTGACCTAATCGAAGTATAATCAGAGAATCTGTCACTTTTTCTTCTTTAGGGAATCATGGGTTTTGCTTTTTTTTGCATAGATTGTTCTTTCTGTAGGTGATATTCATAGTATATTATTATGTCATGATTGTGACCCAAGTTAAGCATTTGATGGCCTCCTACTATGTTGCTTTAATCTGTGTTCTTCTTTTCATGTCGAAATTCGAAGTTTTAATGCTCTTATTAGAGTTGGATATGGTGGGTTTTGTATTGTGTGCATGATTATACATCACAAATCTAAGTAAGAAGCTAAGCTTGTAGTATCGTAAAATTTTCTTCCCATATTTGTGTTTGGATTTTTTTTCTGGCTTTTAGCATCACAAGTAAATTTGCTAGTTTCCAACTTTCTAAGTATAGATGATTATGTCTAAATCTGTTTTTTTATGATGATATTTTGTTTTGAGGTTTTCACAGTAATTTTGTTGCTGTATGCAGAGCTGGTTTTGCGGTTGTAGCTGTTTGTGATGGTATTTGTTCATCCAATATGGAGAGGATCCCGGAATTGAAGTCGCTTCCAGTTCACTTGTCTTCTGCTAGTGTGATAGTAGGGAATAAAGTTATTTCTGCTAGAGAACAGTTGAGTCGATCCAAGGGACGAGATGCTCAGGACTTGTATTTTCCTGTGCCTACGAGACCATGGAAGGGAAAAATATCCCTGCAAGAACAGGACGATCTGATGTTAGATGTTATCACATCGAATCATAGTGTTGATTCTGTTGATGATGGTGTTGGCTCAAGCTCCTTTTCAGGTGCTAGTCATCCTCCGGAACCTGTTGATACTGATTTGATGAGACCAGTGTATGTGCCAATCAGTCAGAAGAAGTCAGATGCTGTATCCTTGGTGAAGAGCATGTCTGTGAAGGGTCCTTTTATTGATGATCTTTCAATCCAAGCTCCTCCAAAAAAACCAATCCCAGCTGCTCTCTCTCCTACTGACAGCTTGGCGGAAGAACCAAATGACTTGAACACAATATCTTCTCCATTTCTGGTTCCTCGTGCTTCACAAAATACAGAAGCCTCTCTCCCTCCAGATACCGATGAAAAAGAATGTGTTTGGGATGCTTCATTGCCACCAAGTCCACTAAGTAGTGTTGATAGTTGCGTAGTTAGATCTATGAGCATTGCTAATAGTTGTGCCAGCACTTATAGGAGTGATGGCATTACGAGCGATGGAATGCTAAGCTTTGAAAGGAATTGTGAGAGTACAAAATGCAGTATTCGAGGCGGAGACTCTCTTGAAAGTGCCAAAACTAGCATGAGTCGAGCAAGTGATAGTAGTGGCCTCAGTGATGATAGTAATTGGAGCAACCTTACTGGAAGTGCTAATAAGCCACACAAAGGGAATGATCCTAGATGGAAGGCTATCCTGGCCATCAGAGCTCGGGATGGAATATTGGGTATGAGCCACTTTAGGCTACTCAAGAGGCTTGGTTGTGGTGACATTGGAAGTGTTTATTTGTCTGAGCTGAGTGGCACCCGTTGCTATTTTGCTATGAAGGTAATGGACAAAGCATCTCTTGCTGCTAGGAAGAAGTTGAGTAGAGCTCAAACAGAAAGAGAGATTCTGCAACTGCTTGATCATCCATTTTTACCGACTTTGTATACACATTTTGAGACTGACAGGTTTTCCTGTTTGGTCATGGAGTATTGTCCAGGAGGTGACCTTCACACCTTAAGACAACGCCAGCCAGGCAAACATTTTTCCGAGTATGCAGCAAGGTATGATTCAAAACATAAACGCAGTTGTCGTGTGAATATTATATGGTTCTACTGCTTCAAGAATGATATTGTGCTATCTATTTTGCTACATATGACAACACTATGCTGCTGGTACAATTCCTTGTATTTGTATATATTTAAAAGGCATTTTTCCCATTTCCTCTTCTCTTTTTCTGCAAAACTTTCACCAAGAGGTACCAGTGCTGTAAGCTTTCGCTATTTAGTGGAGTTTCAGTATGATTACTGGTTAGACTTTTTACAGGATCAATATCAGTGGTTGAGATGGATGGTTTTGAGATCCAGTGATTGTATCAGCTAATCTCAGAATTCCATGGAAACAATGCATATGGAGGGTTCTGATATGTAAAAAACTTTTAATTAGAGTCTTTGAAGTATGCCTTCTTCTTTGGATACCATTATGGATGTTACTTGTGAGCTAGAATAGGTCTTCTGTTCTCTCACATTGAGGCATCTTTTCTACTTTCCATTCATTGTTATTGATTGTTCTGAAGTTAGTTGAAAGGACTTGAATCACTTGATCAGAATATTATTGCTTTTTAATAAAATTGCGAATTCTATCTTGCTCATGAAAATGATTAAGTTTTCACGAGTAGAATGGTGGTTGTATTTGTTTCTTGGAGTTCCTTGTTTCTTACTCTGTTCCTTTTCCTCCCTATCGTATAGGTTTTATGCTGCTGAAGTCTTGTTGGCTCTTGAGTATCTTCACATGCTTGGAGTTATCTACAGAGACTTGAAACCAGAAAATGTCTTGGTTCGTGATGACGGGCATATCATGCTTTCTGATTTTGACCTTTCCTTGCGTTGCACCGTCTCCCCCACCCTAGTAAAAAGTTCCTCTGATTCTGGCCCTCCAAATGCATTCTGTGTACAGCCAGCTTGTATTGAACCTTCAGCAGTTTGCATCCAACCTGCGTGTTTCCTTCCTGGAATCTTTCCTAAGAAGAGCAAGAAAAAAACCAAACAACTAAAGAATGAGCCTGGATTTCTATCCAGAACTCTTCCTGAGCTTGTTGCTGAGCCAACCCAAGCCCGGTCCATGTCTTTTGTTGGAACCCACGAATACTTGGCCCCGGAAATTATAAAGGGAGAAGGCCACGGAAGTGCTGTTGACTGGTGGACATTTGGAGTTTTTCTGCACGAACTACTCTATGGAAAAACCCCCTTCAAGGGCTCAGGAAATCGTGCCACTCTCTTTAACGTTGTGGGGCAGCAACTGAAATTTCCAGATTCTCCAGCAACAAGCTATGCAAGTCGAGATTTGATTAGAGGATTGCTTGTGAAAGAACCACAAAACAGACTTGGAGTAAAGAGGGGTGCCACCGAAATAAAGCAACACCCATTCTTCGAAGGGGTTAACTGGGCTCTGATACGCTGCAGCACACCTCCAGAGATACCAAGACCAATGGAGATGGAGTTGCCAGGTAAGTTTGGGCCGGTTGACACCGCAGGTGTAGGTGCAGGTGCAGGTGCAGGTGTAGGAGCTGGTGTTGGTGTTGGTGTTGGTAGTGTCAGTAAAAGAATGGCCAATACCGACATGAAGCCAGGCGGCGGTAAATATTTGGACTTTGAATTCTTTTAGTGTAATGCATACAGGACAAACTTTGGCTGTGTTTTGGTAGATCTTTGTATTGTCCTGTGAAAATTTGCACGCACATGTTTTGCTATGTGCATTTTGAGCACCTAGTTAGGAACATTCCAATTGCAATGCCAATCATCTGGAAATCTATATAATTTTTTCAGTTAGATCATAGTACATTATCTAATGGCCAATATTATTAAATAACTAAATACTTCATTATATATCAACTACAGACTGTCATAGTTTCATTTCTTCTCATCATCTTGCTAATGGGCATGTTTTAGGTTAGAATATATCAAGAACCAAGATCAATAGATCAATAATTATGATTGTGCACCTAAAAATTCAGGGTGAAACGGTGTCACTCGATGTAATTATGGTTGTGAACCAGAAAAACAAGGGTTGCATACAAGCATTGACAGGCTAAAGTCGTATCACCTATTCAAAAATAATTCCTTACTTATGAGAATTATACTAAAGGCTATAATTAAACTAAGGGATTAATCAATAATAAAAAGCCTAGGGTATAGGTTCACCAATAAATAATATTTCAAGGTAAAACACAATAATCAATCGTCAATGCATAAACTAACCAGATTATAAAGAGCTTTCGCTATGTATTATAATCATAAAATTAATCTACCTTTATTAAATCGCATTTCTTGAATCTTGACTTAACCATTTATAAATTAACCTGCCTATTGAAACTAAGCCTTAAACATCAATTCTCATCTGTCGAATCTCGAATCAATATTGCATAAGTCATACAATTATACAAGGCCTAATCTAATTGCATAGCATTAAATCAATCAATAGGAAATCAATCAAGCATTGACAATCAACGATATTAAACTACCCCTTCATATTATTTATGGATCCCCACAACCCTAGAATTAAACTACTTGTGCATAATTGACACTAAACTAATCAAAGCAATTAAACAAAGCATAATAAATCAAAGCAACTAAATTACTGAAAATAAAAGGGGAAGAGATCGTTACCAAAGTAAACGGAAATAACGAATTGCGTAAAACTCAAGGTATAGAGAGAAAACAAGAGTATTAACTAAAAACTAAGAATTAACTAACTGAGAAGAGATCCTCAATCCCGCTTAACAAAGCGTATTTATACTTAAGCTCGGAAACCTAAGCTAAAACAAAGATTAAAAATCGCTAAACAATCTCAGAAACACGCGCCCGGTCAGGCGCGCCTTCGGGCGAAGAAGTGCCCTTCTTCTATATGCCTCGCCCGGCCGAGCGCGCCTCAGACGAGGGCTTACCCGGTCGGGCGAGCTCTCAGGCAAGCTGGACCTCTTCACTTGGGCTATGTTCTTGGCCCAATTTGCATTTCCTCTTTGGGTCTTTAAGACTCGGTCCAATGCCACGAACTCTTCTTCTTCACCGAGCCCTTAATCACCGGTTTGATTGCTCCAACGCGGCCTTGGGCTACGGAATATGGTCATAATAAAGCGATCCCACTCCAATGCTCGTAGTGGCTCAAATAAGTACGGGAAAATGCTTCAAATCTGCAATTTCCTATAAAACAATACCACAACTACGGAAACACTAGAAAACGCATATTAGTAATAAAAGTGGCTCCAAAGAGCCAATAATACTCCTAAATATGACCAAGGGACGGGGGTAAATCTTTATATAAAATGAACATATCAAACCCCCCCAAGCCAAACCTTTGCTTGTCCCTAAGCAAAGCAATGAATAAATAAATAAATACTTCACCCCAAATACATTTTAAACTAATATATACGATTCAAGGCAAATCCGACAAATATGTATCAAAATCAATCAACCAAATCCATCCAACTGCCCATCTTCCCTAACAATTGTCAAATAGAGCAAACCACAAGAGCATATAGAATTCAAGGCCAGTGCTCACACACTCTTCTCTCATTTAATGTGGCGAGTAAAATATGTACTCGATCGCTCTCCAACCACCCCTTTATATGTGAACAATGCCCTCCCAACTCACGCACTCGTGTGTTTAAAAGACAAGCACTCAACCTAGTAGTCGACTCGGAATATGTCAAATCATTCTTTGCATTGATAAACAACTAAATTCACATCTATTTCGGTGTTTTTGGAGTCCCTCGGGAGAGTTACAATTCCAAGAGTGCGCGTCGACCGTGTGTACCAAAATTTGATAAGCTGTCATCGAGCCTACCAAAGATAAAAACCTAACTTGGTCTCTCTAATGGGTAGAAAGGGTAAGTAAGGGTCGATCCCACAAGGACTAAGGGGAGCACTAACAAATATCGATTTGTGATAAGCTAAGTCAAGTCTTTTTGGGTTATGAGTTATGAAGAAAAACTACAAACAATAATAAAGAGGATCTCGGGAAGGTATCCACCAATTAAGTCGTTCACAAACTACAATTTAACATACAAGACATAGCAATTTGGGGATAAATTAGGGGAAGTCATCTAAGGCACCCAACTACTCTCTCAAGCTAGAGGGATTACTTGAATCATGAATACAACCTACTCTCGTGGTTACAAAGCATAAAACAAGTGTTAAAGCATAATCACGATGACATAAACATTCCCTTGATCGGAAATTCCTATTCTCATGGCATTTCGGGTCAATCAAGCATAAGGGATCTAACTCAAGTTCATCTCTCGATCCTTTGTTGAGAAAGCTTAGATAAATAGTTCTAGCAATGGCCACTTACAAGAACTAACAATGAAACCACTTAAGCTCAACTAATTAACATCCCACATTAGCTAAATCAACACATACAAACAAGTATTTGTGAATTCATCAATGATTTCAACAATCCCAAGTAAAAGAACTACTCACAAACCATAATAAATTGCAAAACTAAAGGAATTAACAACTAAGAACATGAAACAAACACTAATCTAACATAAAAAAGTAATTAAGGATGAAAAGATACAAAAATAAGTAAATAGAATAACAAAATAGGAGAGAGAGTAAGAAATTCTCATTGATATTGCAAGGAGTATCCAAATCTTCAAGTCTCCTTCCTTCAATTCTTCATATTCCAAGCTTTCAACAAGATTTTCTCACTTTCTCTCTCTAGAAAATGAGAGTTTCTCTCTCTAAAAAACCTAACCTAAGCTAAAAATAAACTAAGAAGATCCCCCCCTTACAAATGAAGCTAAAGGGATATTATATAACCCCCAAGTAAAAGGACGGAGAAACCAAGAATCGGCCCGTCTATAGGTCGGCACGGACGTGCCAAAGGTTGCACGGACGTGCAGACCTGTTAAAATGAGAACAATAGCTACTGCCTGACCTTGCACGGACGTGCATCAATTGGCACGGACGTGCATGAATTGGCACGGACGTGCAGCTTTTTCTGGCGAAACAACTTCATTTCGGAAGGTCATAACTTCTTCATTACTCATCGGAAAAAGGCATGTGACTAGTCATTGGAAAGCTCTTGAGATGAAATTTAATCTCCAATTTGAATCACTTCAAAATGTTGAGTGGAACAAAAGTTATGGTCAGTTGAAGTTGACCTTAGTGCAAAAATCCTTCCAAAACTTTCCAAAAGCTTTTCATTTCTCTTTAAGGCACTCATCCTTCTTCCTTAATTTCTCTATCAACCAAGCTTTCCCTTCTCCTTGTTCACTCATGCTTGATCACGTCCATATATAGTGCTAAAAATAGCTACGTTACATAAAAAACATTAACAACCCGTGAAGCATGGATGGTACAAAATTTGTATAAAAATAGGATAAATAATGAACTTTGATGTCGAATAATCACGAAAACAAGGTTCAAAAGTACCCTAAAATCATACCAAATAACAAGTTATCAACCTGCAAAACCACGGAAACTCCGGTTGGGTGGAGTTCCGCCTCCGACGATTAAGTTACAACGTTTCCAGATGTATCAAAATGCGGAATGTAAAGGTTTTTTCTCTCGGATTCCGAGAGAATTCCGCAATTAATATTGCTCGGTTTTTATGTGTATATTTATGAATGTGTGATAAATGAGGATTTTCATCTATTTATAGTGAGAGGAGATCAATTCTCCTTTCATTGGTTAGAGTGCCACGTGTCACCAGTGGATTGGTTCTCTTAGAACCCCTCTGATGTTGACACGTGTTAGCACATGATTTGTCCACGTGGACAAGGGTATTTTTACCCTAAACATTTTTCCCTCACAGGTGTGACGTGGCTTGCCACGTGGCACCTGTGACAGGTGTCATGCTCTGAGAAGGTAACGTTTCGTCTCCTTCTCTCTCTCTGTTTTTTTTTTTTTTTTTTTGAATTCGAATTGGGAAGGTGACGGTTCGCCTTCTGGGGTTCTCTATAAGTAGAGACCCCCCTCCTCTCATTTTCATACTTTGCAAATTTTTGTTGAGAGAATTTTCTGAGAGAGAGAGCGCTTTGATACCGGCTACTATTTTATTCAAAACCGCCTGTCTCTTCTTCACTCAAACGGCTACAGTCTGGGTACCCATTACTCAAAACTCATAGGTACCGCCTGATCATACTCAATTCCTTCCCTTTGCTCTCAATATACCCTCATCCGGTCTACTGTCTGGGGTATCATTAAGCAAGATTTCTGAGAAACGGTTGGGTTGCTCAACAATTTTCAGTTACTCTTGAAGAGGGTACATCCGGGAAACCGTCTGGGTATCTAGCAAGCAACAAAAAGATTTCCGGCTGCTGATCCGCATAGCCTACTTTCCCCTCACTCAAAGCATCTTCAAGGTACCGTCTCTACCCCTTGCAACTTTTTTGAGTTTTTCCGGTTGTATAGCTTGTAAAGAATAATGGACTCACCCAACACACACACGGCACGGCCTAGGACAGTTGTCAGCCGGTCACCGGATACGGCTGAGTCTAGGACTGGGGATGTCTTCTGGGGGTGTTTGGACTACCCTTACTCTTCTGCGAATCCGACCGTCTCTGTTCATGTGCAGGATAGAATAGCTCGGACGAGACGGGCAGCTGTAGACCCCGAATACCAGTCATACGGCTCAGCCGAAGCTCCGGCTGACATTGTACATTATGACTAGCTGGGCGTACCTAGCACGCCCAGAGATGATATCTTGAACGAATCCGAGGATACAGGCGGTGAAGAGACCGTCCAACAATCAGACTCTACAGAGTCTACTATGGAACCGGATGCCCCCCAAGAGGATGAGGAGAATATTAATGGCCCTCTATCAACAATCCAACAGAGGCGCACATGACCGCCAGGGATGTGGTCACTCTAAATGCCACCTGACCCGGATTTTTACAAAAGCGCCCGGTTGGGGTAGGATGGGAGATTGTTGTGCCGCCTGTAGAGGCAACCGTCGTTTGGGATGACGAACTTGACCATGCCGACAATTATTTCGGCTGTTATGAGGCGGCATTCAAAGCCGGCCTCGGTTCCCCCTCCATGATATAATGAAAGCCATTCAAAGGGGTTACGACCTTGGCGTTTGGCAGTTAACACCCAACTCTTAGGTGAATATACTAGGATATATAGCTGCCTGCGAGATGCAGGACATAACGCCTAGCTGGGAGGCGTTTTCACATATGCACTATCTCAGTCGTGCCCCAGGTGGCTGGAATGCGTGGTATACATTGACCACACATCCGGAATACATGATGACGCTTGACAAGCCGTCAAAATGGAGCAGTTGGAAGAGCAAGTTTTACTTGGTTTCTTCCCCATCGTTGTGTCAGAACCACCGGCTGCGTCGCTTCAACACACACCCGGCTCTCCTCAGAAAGAAATGCGCCCTTCCTAGAGTACTGGAAGAGGCTTGGACACAAATAATGGAGACAGGGCTCTTCAAGAAGATCTCCCTGCCTTTGGATGTTGGGACTGAAGTCATTGTCCCCAAGAACTGGGTCCCTCATCCAAGCTGGCTAAAGGACGAGGCGTTCTTTTCCGCCTGTGGCCTTAACACAATGTTTAGCAGACGTATGTTGACCGATAACCGACACTTTATACCGCCTGCATCATTCTTGAATGACATTTGACTTGTTGATTTTCTTCTTCGCAGAGAAAGGATTAGAGATGGTGCCTCCCGAGAAGACGCCTACTAAATCTAATGCACAAATTCGGAAGGATCAGTTAGAAAAGAAAAGGGCCCAGCTGGCGGCAAAGGATGATAGGGTAAGTGCCGGCTGAGCTCTTTTACCATTTGTATGGTTTGATGTCAACTCTGATATTTAACCGGTTGCTTTTGTTGCTTTTTCAATCGGGGAACAAGAATGTTCCTCGCTCTTTTACAAAGATGTTAAAGGGACCAGGTGAGGAGCCCGCCCAGCCTGCTTCTAAATCCAGAAGGGTACCGGCTGCCCCTACCACTTCAGGAAGGCCGCCTATGCCTGAGAGGCCTACCTCAAGAAGCAAGAGCCTGAAAGACCTTGGCCTAAGCACAGGGCCGGCTGAGGTTGGAACGAGGGAGCCTGAAACTCCTTCAAGCCGGCTGCTTGCTGTAACGTCTGGTTCCAACGCGGCTGGGGGTGGGATGACCCCTCAGCCTGAAAATGAAGGTATGGCTCTCACCTTTGACCCCCCCTGGCCGCTTGGGCCTATGCAAGTCAAGTCCCAAGCTTCCCAATCAGGGGATTCTACAGGCAGCCGTCAGAATGTAGGTGTCGTCTATGCTCAATACTTAACGAATAAATCTATTGATGTAGATGCCTTTTCTCGTTGTCCTGACCTCCAACAGTACGTCAAGAGGATGCTGAGGAGCCTCACCCGGTCCGAAAAGGAGGCGGTGCTTGGTGTACACCAGGTCAACATTGACCGCATCAACTCACTGCTCGCTGAGGTAATTGGCCGGTTGGGGTGTTTTTGTACAATTTCTCTTTTGCCGGTTGTAGCATAATTGAAAGGCTAACCCCTTTCTGGCTGGCTTTACAGGTGATGCTAAGGGTAGACGGCATGAAGGTCCCCTTGCGGAAGAAGCAGGAGGAGGTAAGGGGTGCCAATAGAAGGGTAGCCGATCTCATAGATGTTACCCAATAAAACACTTTAATGTATGAGATTAAAACTAAAAGCCAAGAGATGAAACAGGAGGAGCTTATCAAGGAGCTCACGGCTGCTGCTGAGACGGATGATAGGTCCTATTTTGCACATGTTTTAGGTGGGTATCTAAGCTCATTTGATTACAAAATTAGAGATCTTTGGTGCATATTTGCATTATTTGCTTAAGTTGTGCTTTACTACTCTTCGTTTGTGTGTTTTGATGAATTTCAGGTGATTTATATGAAAATGGAGTATGGTTGGCTAATCTTGAGTATAATAATCATGGAGTATGAAAACATATTGCTTAAGAATATCAAATCATGTGTTCGAGACGAACTTGAGTGAAAATGAAGCAAAACGTTGATGAAATACTTGACAAATATGACACCTGTTCACTATTATGCTCATAACTTTTGGTATACAAATGATAATGGAGTGATTCAAATTGCATTGAAAAGTAAACTTGAAGACCTTACCAACGATGTATTACACGCCTCAAACGAAGCTCCGGATATGAAGTTATGACTGATTTAAGATGAGTGATACGCGCAGCAGAGCAGGCACGTCCGTGCCCCAGCACCAGGCACGTCTGTGCCTGGAAGTCAGTAGCCACAGCAGTTTATGCACGCATAGAGGCACGTCCGTGCCTCCTGGAGTCCTTGTGCGCCAAGAAAAGATGTTTATCTTTTTATCTTCCTAGGCCTATATATACATTAAGTTGTGTTTTATTATGAATTAAGTTTTATTTTATTCTCTAATTCACATTATTAAGAACTAGTTCTCTCTATTTTATTTTCTTTACTTTTGTAATTCAAGATTCAAGATTTATACTTTCCACCTTCAATTTAATTCAAGATTCGGTATTTTCTTTTAATCTCTTGTTTCTTAATTATGTTTTCTTTAATTATTTTTGTTATTGTTTATTTCATTATGAGTGAGTAGATTTCCTATTCCAAGATCTAGGGTAGCCCAATTATAATTGATGCATGAATTAATTCTTTAAATTATCTAATAATTATTGCAATTGCTTATGCTAAATTGATTGTGATTATGCCAATGCTAGATTAGACGTAATTTTAGTATTGCGATTATTCCATTGTTTCTATTATAACGAGAGTTGGGTTTAAACGGATTTGAGTAAATCAATTTAGGGTTTGATTTTCAACACGAGAGTAGTTGGGTTTGATAATTGGGAAGTGAGAGTAATGTGTTTAATGTCTCTAATATGCATGATACCATGAGAATAGGCTTGATTGTATGTTAGGGAAGCCATTGATACTCGAGAGAGGTCCTTGGTATTTATTAGGGTTTACTTTTCCCCGTTCAATTGGAATCGTATGTTAGGGGTAGAAATATAATTGCATCATTCGTAATTGTGGTGATAATTGATCTTGGATGTTTTAATTACTTGATTTCTTCATATTCTTTAGTTTAATTTCGATTTTTCCACATTAGTTACTTAATTATTCGATTATTATTGATTTCTGCTTAGTAAGAATTTGAGTCTATTTAATTATTTTTTGAACCTTAGTCTCTTGGGATTTGACCCTTGCTTATCGGTCTACATAGTAGTGGTTAGTTAGGTTATTTTTGTTAGGTACGCGACACGCCTACCAACGGCCAACAAGAAGGCGACTGACTTTGAGTTGCAAGTTAAAAACCTCCAAGCTGATGTCAAAGCATTGGGGGAGGCTGACAAGGAGAATGCTGAGCTGCAGGCAGACGTCTCCCGGTTGTAGAACGAGCTGGCCCAGACTCAGGTGGATCACAAAGCTAAGTTGGAAGCTGAGCAAGATCGGCTGATCTCCGAGAATGAGCGCGACTGTGAAGAGCGCATGAAGATGGCCTGGTCTTTGATCCACCCGGACACCGACTGGGCTTTCTTTGACCTGCGATACAAGTATGCCACTGAGGTGTTCGATGCCCAGGTTCTCGGAACAGAGAAGCCGGCTCCCTTTGAGGAATGGGACGACATTGCTGAGGAAGAAGAGAAGGAGCAGGCGGAAGAACGAGCGCCGGGTGAGACTAACGAAGCTCAAGCCCAGCAAAGTCAAGACGTTCCTCCTTCCGGCCAGGGCCAGACGTCTCAGCGTCAGCAGCAACAGTGATTTGATTGTTTTTCTTTTCTACCTCCGGCCTGCGAGCCGTGTACTTTTGATGTTTCTACTTTCCCCGGACATATGTCCAGCTGACAATCATTTTCATTAATAGAACTTGCCGACTGAGTCGGTTTTGTCTGATAATTTGCCTCGATTTTTGCAATTTTTCTAATTTGCTTTGTTTCAATTTTTGCACTTTGACTTAGTATATGCGGTATGCCGGATGCATTGGCTCTGCCTGCCGCTAGACGGTTGTTTGCTTAATATTTCCCAACTCTAATTAGGCAGCCGTCCAAACAAGCATCCGGACGAATAGATAGGCGGTCATTGACCGTATTTCAAGAAGTAAAATTATTCTAAGTTGGATTAGCAGACGGTGCCGGCTACGGCTAACCTAGACTATTCGTTTAACCGGCTACGAAATACCCTTTGGGTAACTTTCCATCGCCATTTCTTAGAATACAGGCGGCCATTAGCCGGGTGTCTGCATCATAACCAGGTTATGAATTAATGGCCAAGGTTTTTGACCGTGCTTAATTTGGGTTGGTAACTGGCTGTAGTGCCTTTGGGCAAAGGCCGGTTACATTCGACCAAGATTTTAGTTACCGTCTGTGTTGCTTTGAAGCAACGACCGGTTAAGTTTGACCCATATATTAATTACCGTCTGTGTTGCTTTGAAGCAACGACCAGTTGTATCTAGGTTTCAATTGATCATTCAAATGGTCGTGAGTTATCTTTAACCTAGACAGTCGGTTAAAGCCGCTTGAGTTATGATTTATGGAACAATATACCACCCAAATAGGAGATGCTCTCTTCGACGAATTCACCCAAATGGGCGTCGCCGGTTGCCTGCTCATGTTGGAGCAGGCGGTTTGAAAACTATCCGGCCATTGGCCTTATAAATAGCTGCTAAGTTTGATACTTAGCTTATGTCTACTCAGTTTAGAGCAGACGGTTGCCCAGTTGTGCATTGCACAGATGGGACTTTGTACAAAAGACAATGAAAATAAAGCATTCTTTCATTAATATACTCTATTTACAAAGATTTACAAGTCTTTAGAAGTAGTACTTTTTCAAGTTATCTACATTTCAAGTTCTAGCTAGTTGCCTGTCGTCTGGAGTTTCCAGGCTGTAGGTGTCGTCTCTAACTTCTTCAAAAATCCGGTAGGGGCACTCCCAATTAGGGGTTAACTTTCCTTGCTCATTGGTCCTACCGGTTGCCTCCATTTTCCATAACACAAAGTCCCCCACTTTAAGGGGTCATTTGTGTACTCTTCTGTTGTAGGCCCTCGTCATTATCAGATGGTATATCTCATGACGCAAGGCGGTATTGCCCCTGCGCTCCGGGAGTGAAATCCAATGCTAGACGCATGGTCTCCCAATTAGCCTCTTCATTATAGAGCATGATTCGAAGTGTTGGCTCATAATGTTCAATAGGCAAGACGACTTCAGTGTCGTATGTCATGAGAAACGAGGTTTCACCAGTTGCCCTTTTTTCAGTTGTTCTGATGGCCCATAGAACATGAGGCAACTCATCTGCCCATGGACCGCCAGCCCTTTCAAATTTCTTTTTAATGCTGTCTGAGATGAGCTTGTTGAAGGCTTCAACTTGGACGTTTGCTTGAGGACGACCGACTGATGCAAAACAATGTGAGATCCCTTGATCTCTCAACCAGCTCTTGAGGGTAGGCGTTTCAAACTGAGGGCCATTGTCAAAGACCATAGAGTTTTGCCGCCTATATGTGATGCACAAAAGCCCGAGTGCAGATCCTCTAGAACTTCTTTCCCCCTTTCAGGGATAACAAATTTAAGCAGCGGCTGGAGGTAACCCTTCCTTAAGAGTTCTCCCTTATAGATCTCAAAACTTGTGGCTCGCCTTCTTCAATGAAGCCGCTTCTGAAGGGGCATCCGGCAAAGTGTCGTTTGCCACATAAGCTCGGATGACATCCATCCAGGTAGATCTTCCGTCAAGAACTCCAATGGGATCATGTTCAATGCTTCTTTTTTCCAAGACTTCCCAAAAGACTGACCTAGGCGCATCACAAGAGGCGGATGATGCCAACTTAGACAGTGCATCTGCCTGGTTATTTTTTGACCTGGGCACCTGACTTAAATGAAATTCGTCAAGTGTCCCGGCCTCGTCTTTGACCGCCTACAGATATTTTATCATAGCCGGATGGGTGGCCTCGTAGTTAACCATGGTATTGGCTAACGATCAACTGCGAATCAAAGCAGGCGTCAACTTTTCTTGCCCCTGCGCCTTACACATGCGGATACCGGCTAGCTGGGCCTCATACTCCGCCTAATTATTCGAGGCTTGAAACTTGAACCGTAGTGCGTATTCATACTTGTCCCTTTCCGGAGACTTGCAAATTACGCCTGCACCACAACCGTTCATCGTAGAGCTCCCATCTATATAAACCTTCCAGACCTGATCAATATTGTCCGACTGAGCCGGCCTTGTCATTTCCACAATGAAGTCGGCGAACGTCTGACCCTTCACT
This sequence comes from Chenopodium quinoa, assembly GCF_001683475.1. Taxonomy (NCBI): domain Eukaryota; kingdom Viridiplantae; phylum Streptophyta; class Magnoliopsida; order Caryophyllales; family Amaranthaceae; genus Chenopodium; species Chenopodium quinoa. The sequence goes on from NW_018744006.1 coordinate 38,300, forward strand.
GCCTTTCTTGGTTCGAAGGTGATTTCTAGACTTTGCATTTCAATAGCCCACCGGAGCATTCTGCTGGATGACTCCAAGGTTGTCATTGGCCGCTTGAGGGGTTGGTCTGTGTAGACCACCACCGGATGTGCCAAGAAGTATGGTTTCAACTTCTTGATTGACATGAACAGGGAAAGGCCAAATTATTCAACCAAGGGGTACCGCAGCTCATCCTTTCGAAGAACATGGCTAATGAAATAGATCGGGAGCTGAATGTCGTCTCTCTCAACTAGGAGAACGGCACTGAGGGCATGATTTGAGACGGCCAAATACATATAGAGGACCTCTCCTTCTAGAGGGCTGACCAACCGTGGCAATGAGTGGAGGTGCACTTTCAATTTCTGGAATGCCGCCTCAGCATTTCCCCCCCCCCATTCAAATCTAATCTTCTTTTTTATTTCCTGGAAGAAGTAGAGACACTTGTCGCCTGACCGGCTGAGGAATCTCCCCAATGCTGCCAGACAACAAGTAAGTTTTTGGACTTCCTTGACAGTGCGGGGTGACTTCTGTCAATTACCGCCTGTACCTTTTCTGGGTTGACTTCTATCCCCTTTTGATCAATCAAAAATCCGAGAAACTTCCCAGACTCAACACCAAAGACACACTTCTTGGGATTAAGCATGACCTTGTGCCGCCTGAGAGTGGTGAGTGTTTCTCGGAGGTCAGCAAGGTGATCCGTCTGTAGCTTAGATTTGACTATCATGTCATCAATGTACGCCTCTACATTCCTCCCAATTTGATTAATGAAGATTGTATTAATCTTTCGTTGGAAGGTAGCAGGCGCGTTCTTCGGCCCAAACGACATCACCGTATAACAGAATAACCCTTGATCAGTGACGAATGTCGTCTTCTCTTGATCTTTTTTCCACTAGGGCATCTGATGGAAGATTAGATAGGCGTCCATGAAGCTCATCAAGACATGACCGGCTATAGAGTCGACCAGACTGTCGATCTTTAGAAGTGGATAGCTATCCTTCGGATATGCCTTGTTCAGATCTGTGTAATCAACACACATCCGCCAGGTACCATTCGACTATTTAACAAGGACAACGTTTGCAACCCAATCCGGTGGTAGCATTGCCGAATGAACCCGACATCCATCAGCTTCTTGACCTCGGCGACTGCTGCCTGAGATCTTTCCTCGCCATGATTCCTTTTCTTTTGCCTAATCGGCTTCTTTTTTGGACCCGCAGCGAGTTTGTGGACAGCAAGATCCGGGCTGACGCCTGGCATCTATACCACTTCAAAGGAAAAAATGTCTTTGAATTCTTTCAGCAGTTGGTGCAAATCTGCGCCCAACTTGGCAAGAGCAACCGTCCCCACTTTAACGGTTTGTTTGGGACGGCTGTCGTCAAGAACAATGTCAATGTTTTCTCCAGCCGGCTGGGGACAAAGATCGTCTGACCGTTCCTCGATCAGTGATTGCTATTTCTTTTCTTCTTTGACGACCACCAGGTGGTCCGCCTTTCTCTTTTTGCCGGTTGCTTTGGGAGCAGGCGCGGCTTCGTTGAAGTCATCAAGGTCAACAGGGTCCTCGCCTTGGCTGGCTGCGGCCACAGTAGGCTTGACGTCTGAGAGATAACACTCCCTTGCCGTCTTTTGATCCCCATTCAGGGAACCCAATGATCCATCATCCCTCTCAAATTTGATCAGCATGAGAAATGGGATGATGACTGCCTTGGACTCGTTGAGGGTTAGACGGCCCAAAACCAGATTATAGGCGGTCAATTCCTTGACCACCAAGAACTTGACGACCATGTGCCGTCCCTCCCTCTTTTCTCTTAGCCGGATGGGTAGGTTAATCCTCCCCACCGGATGCACTACTCCTCCCCCAAAACCAACTAAGGGGTGAGAGACTTTGTGCATGCTGCTAGACTTGTATTTGAGCTTCGCCAAGCACCGATAGCTTATAAGGTCAGACGAGCTCCCGGTATCGATAAGGATCCGGCCCACTCGTTGGTTGGCAACCTTGCATTCGATGACTATGGGTCATCATGAGGTCGCCTGACCTTGCCCCGATCTTTTTCAGAGATGACGACCTCAGGGAAGGTGTCTTTCAACGCCTGGCCCTCATCCACTGAGTTGACCTCCAACTTTCTGATATTGTCCTTGGTGCCCCGGATGGTAGGACCCTCCCGCGAAACCGCCTGCTATAGTAAAGATTTGCTCTTCATCAGTGTCAGAGCTTATAGCAAGGTTGTCAAGCTTCTTGGACGGCTATCCACTGTTTGTTTTGGGGTTACCCTTGAACTTCAACATAAAGGACTTCAAAGTCCCCTCACCAGCCAGACGGTCCAGTAACCGCCTGAGGCTATAGCAGCCATTGGTGTTATGGCCTATATCCTCATGGAAATGACAGTACTTGCTCTTATCCCAGCTTTTGATGGACTTTTCATTGTAGTCGGTTTTTCAATGGTCAACCGGTCTTTGATCTCCATGAGGATGGAGGAGCAGTCCTTGTTGAACTCGTACTTGGGGACGTACGGCTTCAACTCTCTCTTTTTCTTCTAGGACAGCTGACTAGAATGGTCCGCCACCCAGACTTCTTTTCTTTTCTTGCTCTCTTCTTTTTTATCCGGCTGAGCAGATCGGCTCTCCTCTTTGTCGGACTTTTTACGGCCCGACGGTTGCTTTGATGGCACAGAGCTTCGTCGCTTGTATATAGGCTTCGGCTTCCATCAATGCTTCTTGAAGGGTAGCAACCCTCTTTCTGACCAAGTCGAACTTAAAGGTCGACTCGTCCTTCAGACCCTTGAAGAAGTCCGTGTAGGCAACTTCGTCAGACAACCCCTGAATCTAAATTCTCATCAGATTGAACCGCCTGACATAAGACCTTAGTCCTTCTCTATTTCCCTGCTGAATAGCTCCCAAGTCGAGACTTGTCTTTTTGGCGGGGATGTTCATAGAGAAGTTGTACGCGAATAGGTATGTAAGCGTCTTAAAGTTGTTGATCCACCCAGCATGCAGATTGCCAAACCATCGTTGGGCTATACCCTTCAGCTTAGCCGAAAAGCATCGACACCAGGCGGCGTCATCCAACCCTTGTAAGTACATGAGGTTGGTGCAAGCCATTAGGTGGTCTTCCGGCTTGGTGGTACCGTCATAGGTACCGACCAACACGTTCTTAACCTTGGCTGGCTGAGCCGCCTCGATTATCTCCCTGGAGAACGTCGACGGCTGTTCCCTAAGGTTTAGCAGCCAAAGCTGCCAGTCCATGGGCTGGACATTTTGTGTCGCCTGACCCCCAAAGAGGATCGGCTGCATGTATGGTGATCCATACGGGCATGTTTGGCTGTTGGGGCACATACGGAGCCGGCTGGATAATCTGAGGGCCAGTACATGCGAACATGTCGCGTGACTGACTCTCTCGGTTTGTTTCCGAATAATTCATTGAAGTATTCTGGAAACTGTCTGGGTAAGTCGACGTTGAGGCCGACTCAAACAATTGCTGGCTTCTCCTCTGCTGGATTAACATCCGGGCATCTGAGTAAGTCCTTTTTGATCCATCCGGCTGAACTTGTCGGATGACCTTCCTTTGCCCTAATTCATGGAAACGGAGTTTTGACAGGTCGATCATGGGGCCATCCGCCCCCTTTGGTTTAGGGTGAGGAGTAGGCACACGATCTTTCACATGCTTATTTCCGGAGGGAGAAGGCTTATTGGCCGACTAACCCTTGTTGGTGCCAGTTGACTTGTTTATCAGGTCCTTAATCTCCCCTTTGAAACTCGTCATGAATTTCATGAGTTCGTCTCTAGTTATGGGTGCAGCACCCTCAGTCGCCTGGGGTCGCCCAGCCGGCTTGACGGTTGGGCTGCTAGCCTGCTAGGACCAGCTTTGTCTTCGCCCCGTTCCCTTGTTTCCTTGGAACGGGTGCGTCTTGTTCTGAATGACTCGTCCGGGGCCACGTAGGTGTCGACCTCAAAGTCTTCACCACTATCTTGGTCCGTGTGGACCTCAGTTTTGGCCGTAGGCCGTTTACCTTCAGTAGGCGGTACAGACTCTATGGATACCATATTAGAAGTACTCTCCCCACAGACGCCGCCAAATGTTTCGGGGTTTTTGGAGTCCCTCGGGAGAGTTACAATTCCAAGAGTGCGCGTCGACCGTCTGTACCTCCAAAACCACGGAAACTCCGGTTGTGTGGAGTTCCGCCTCAACGATCAAGTTAGAACGTTTCCGGATGTATCAAAGTGCGGAATCTAAAGGTTTTTTCTCTCGAATTCTGAGAGAATTCCGCAATTAATGTTGCTCGGGTCTTATGTGTATATTTATGAATGTGTGATAAATGAGGATTTTCCTCTATTTATAGTGAGAGGAGATCAGTTCTCCTTTCATTGGTTAGAGTGCCACGTGTCACCTGTGGATTGGTTATCTTAGAAACCCTCTGATGTTGACACGTGTCAGCACATGATTTGTCCACGTGGACAAGGGGTATTTTTACCCTAAACAACATCCATACAACTTTATGCACAAAGGTTAAAAGGTCTTCAAGCTTGTAATGTAAGGTTAGGGTAAAAGGTAGGATAAATTTGGGAAAATGTGACAGTAAAGCCATGCTCTTAGGGAGCCAAATCCTAATAAAAACCAAGGTCAAAAATAAATAATGACCAATCATTTCTAACACAACTCAACTCTACCAAAAATTCACCAAACATCCAATTATATTTAAAGTTCCCAACACTTACAACTGCACTCATATATACAAAATATAACTCTATAGAACTTGAGTGAACAAACAAACTTTGAACTCTTTTTTTCTTTCTTTCTTTTGAGCAACCGTTCATTAGAACACTTGAACATTAAAA
>NW_018744007.1:0-14914 GCF_001683475.1 Chenopodium quinoa
ATTCAAAAAGCTTTGTATGAATGCGTTTGACTTTCATTAGTTCAATTAGCTTTGAAGAATGCATTTGACTTTCATTTGGTTCAAAAACTTTGTTTGAATGTGTTTGACTTTCATTTTATTCATTTAGCTTTAAAGAATGCTTTTTAATTTCATTTGATTCAAAAAGCTTTGTTTGAATGTGTTTGACTTTCATTATATTCAATTAGCTTTGAAGAATGCATTTGACTTTCATTTGATTTAAAAAGCTTTGTTTGAATGTATTTGACTTTCATTTGGATCAATTAGCTTTGAAGAATGCATTGACTTTCATTTGATTCAAAAAGCTTTGTTTGAATGTGTTTGACATTAATTCTATTCATAAGCTTTGAAGAATGATTTGACTTTCATTTGATTCATTAAGCTTTGTTTTGAATGTGTTTGACTTTCATTCGATTCAATTAGCTTTAAGAATGCATTGACTTCATTTGATTCAAAAAGGTTTGTTTGAATGTGTTTGACTTTCATTTGATTCAATTAGCTTTGAAGAATGCATTTGAATTTCATTTGATTCAAAAAGCTTTGTTTGAATTGTTGAGCTAATTAGCTTTAAGAATGCATTTGACTTTCATTGGTTCAAAAGCTTTGTTTGAATGTGTTTGACTTTCATTAGATTCAATTAACTTTGAAGAATGCATTTAAATTCATTTTATTCAAAAAGCTTTGTATGAATTGTTTGACTTTCATTCTATTCAATTAGCTTTGAAGTATGCATTTGACTTTCATTTTATTCAGAACCTTTGTTGAATGTGTTTGACATTCATTTGTTTCATTAGCTTTGAAGAATGCATTGACTTCATTTGGTTCAAAATCTTTGTTTGAATGTGTTAGACTTTCATTGATTCAATTAGCTTTGAAAAATGCATTTGAATTCATTTGATTCAAAAAGCTTTGTTGAATGTGTTTGACTTTCATTTGTTTCAATTAGCTTTGAAGAATGCATTTGACTTTCATTTATTAGAAAAGTTTTGTTTGAATGTGATTGACTTTCATTTAAATAAATTAGGTTTCAAGAATGCATTTTACTTTCATTTGACTCAAAAGCTTTGTTGAATGTGTTTTGATTTTCATTCGATCTAATTAGCTTTTAAGATGCATTTGACTTTCATTTGGTTCAAAAAACTTTGTTTGAATGTGTTTAACTTTCATTTTATTCAATTAGCTTTGAAGAATGCATTTGACTTCATTTGATTTAAAAAGCTTTGTTTGAATGTATTTGACTTTCATTTGGATCAATTAGCTTGAAGAATGTATTGACTTTCATTTGATTCAAAAAGCTTTGTTTGAATGTGTTGACTTTCATTTTGTTTCAATTAGCTTTGAAGAATGCATTTGACTTTCATTGATTAGAAAAGTTTTGTTTGAATGTGATTGACTCTCATTTGATTAAATTAGGTTGAAGAAAGATTTTACTTTCATTTGACTCAAAAAGCTTGTTTGAATGTGTTTGATTTTCATTCGATCTAATTAGCTTTTAAGAATGCATTTGACCTTCATTTATTTTAAAAAAGGTTTGTTTGAATGTGTTCAACTTTCATTTGGATCAATTACCTTTTAAGAATGCATTTGACTTTCATTTGATTCAAAAAGCTTTGTTTAAATGTGTTTGACTTTCATTTGTTTCAATTAGCTTTGAAGAATGCATTTGACTTTCATTTGATTAGAAAAGTTTTGTTTGAATGTGACTGACTTTCATTTGATTAAATTAGGTTTGAAGAATGCATTTTACTTTCATTTGACTCAAAAAGCTTTGTTTGAATGTGTTTGATTTTCATTCGATCTAATTAGCTTTAGAATGCTTTGACTTCATTATTTCAAAAAGGTTTGTTTGAATGTGTTTGACTTTCATTAGTTTCAATTAGCTTTGAATAATGCATTTGACTTTCATTTGGTTCAAAAAACTTTGTTTGAATGCGTTTGACTTTCATTTTATTCAATTAGCTGTAAAGAATGCATTTTAATTTCATTTGATTCAGAAAGCTTTGTTTGAATGTGTTTGACTTTCATTATATTCAATTAGCTTTGAAGAATGCATTTGACTTTCATTTGATTTAAAAAGCTTTGTTTGAATGTATTTGACTTTCATTTGGATCAATTAGCTTTGAAGAATGCATTGACTTTCATTTGATTCAAAAAGCTTTGTTTGAATGTGTTTGACTTTAATTCTATTCATATAGCTTTGAAGAATGATTTTGACTTTCATTTGATTCATTAAGCTTTGTTTTGAATGTGTTTGACTTTCATTCGATTCAATTAGCTTTTAAGAATGCATTTGACTTTCATTTGATTCAAAAAGGTTTGTTTGAATGTGTTTGACTTTCATATGATTCAATTAGCTTTGAAGAATGCATTTGAATTTTATTTTATTCAAAAAGCTTTGTATGAATGCGTTTGACTTTCATTAGTTTCAATTAGCTTTGAGAATGCAATTGACTTTCATTTGATTTATTAAGCTTTGTTTGAATGTGTTTGACTTTCATTCGATTCAATTAGCTTTTAAGACTGCATTTGACTTTCATTTGATTCAAAAAGGTTTGTATGAAGGTATTTGACTTTCATTAGTTTCAATAAGCTTTGAAGAATGCATTTGACTTTCATTTGGTTCAAAAGCTTTGTGTGAATGTGTTTGACTTTCATTTGATTCAATTAGCTTTGAAAATGCATTTAAATTTCAATTGATTCAAAAATCTTTGTTTGAATGTGTTTGACTTTCATTCGATTCAATTAGCTTTAAGAATGCAATTGACTTTAATTTGATTCGAAAAGTTTCGTTTGAATGTGTTTGACTTTCATTTGATTCAATTACCTTTGAAGTATGCATTTGACTTCATTTGATTCAAAAGCTTTGTTTGAATGTGTTTGACTTTCATTTGGATCAATTAGCTTTGAAGAATTCATTTGAATTTCATTTGATTCAAAAAGCTTTGTTTGAATGTGTTTGACTTTCATTTGATTCAATTAGCTTTGAAGAACGCATTTGAATTTCATTTTATTCAAAAGCTTTGTATGAATGTGTTTGACTTTCATTAGTTTCAATTAGCTTTGAAGAATGCATTTGAGTTTAATTTGGTTCAAAATCTTTGTTTGAATGTGTTAGACTTTTATTTGATTCAATTAGCTTTGAAAAATGCGTTTAATTTCAATTGATTCAAAAGCTTTGTTTGAATGTGTTTGACTTTCATTCGATTCAATTAGCTTTTAAGAATGCAATTGACTTTCATTTGATTCGAAAAGTTTCGTTTGAATGTGTTTGACTTTCATTAATTCAATTACCTTTGAAGTATGCATTTGACTTTCATTTGATTCAAAAAGCTTTGTTTGAATGTGTTTGACTTTTATTTGGATCAATTAGCTTTGAAGAATTCATTTGAATTTCATTTGATTCAAAAAGCTTGTTTAAATGTGTTTGACCTAATAAGCTTTTAAGAATGCATTTGACTCTCATTTGGTTCAAAAAGCTTTGTTTGAATGTGTTTGACTTTCATTTATTCAATTAGCTGTAAAGAATGCATTTTAATTTCGTTTGGTTCAAAAAGCTTTGTTTGAATGCATTTGAATTTCATTTTATTCAAAAAGCTTTGTATGAATTTGTTTGACTTTCATTCTATTCAATTAGCTTTGAAGAATGCATTGACTTTCATTTGTTTCAATTAGCTTTGAAGAATGCATTTGACTTTCATTTGATTAGAAAAATTTGTTTGAATGTGATTGACTTTCATTTAAATAAATTAGGTTTCAAGAATGCATTTTACTTTCATTTGACTCAAAAAGCTTTGTTTGAATGTGTTTGATTTTCATTCGATCTAATTAGCTTTTAAGAATGCATTTGACTTTCATTTGTTTCAAAAAGGTTTGTTTGAATGTGTTTGACTTCATTAGTTTCAATTAGCTTTGAAGAATGCATTTGACTTTCATTTGGTTCAAAAAACTTTGTTTGAATGTGTTTAACTTTCATTTTATTCAATTAGCTTTAAGAATGCATTTTAATTTCATTTGATTCAAAAAGCTTTGTTTGAATGTGTTTGACTTTCGTTATATTCAATTAGGTTTGAAGAATGCATTTGACTTTCATTTGATTTAAAAAGCTTTGTTTGAATGTATTTGACTTTCATTTGGATCAATTAGCTTGAAGAATGCATTGATTTTCATTTGATTCAAAAAGCTTTGTTTGAATGTGTTTGACTTTAATTCTATTCATATAGCTTTGAAGAATGATTTTGACTTTCATTTGATTCATTAAGCTTTGTTTTGAATGTGTTTGACTTTCATTCGATTCAATTAGCTTTTAAGAATGCATTTGACTTTCATTTGATTCAAAAAGGTTTTTTGAATGTGTTTGACTTTCATTTGATTCAATTAGCTTTGAAGAACGCATTTGAATTTCATTTTATCAAAAAGCTTTGTATGAATGCGTTGACTTTCATTAGTTTCAATTCTTTGAAGAATGCATTTGAGTTTAATTTGGTTCAAAATCTTTGTTTGAATGTGTTAGACTTTATTTGATTCAATTAGCTTTGAAAAATGCATTTAAATTTCATTTAATTCAAAAAGCTTTGTTTGAATGTGTTTGACTTTCATTCGATTTAATTAGCTTTTAGAATTCATTTGACTTTCATTTGATTCGAAAAGTTTCGTTTGAATGTGTTTGATTTTCATTTGATTCAATTAGCTTTGAAGAATGCATTTGACTTTCATTTGATTCATTAAGTTTTGTTTGAATGTGTTTGACTTTCATTCTATTCAATTAGCTTTGAAGAATGCATTTGACTTTCATTTGATTCAAAAAGCTTTGTTTGAATGTGTTTGACTTTCATTTGGATCAATTAGCTTTGAAGAATGCATTTGACTTTCATTTGATTCAAAAAGCTTTGTTTGAATGTGTTGGACTTTTATTCTACTCAATTAGTTTGAAGAATGCAATTGACTTTCATTTGATTTATTAAGCTTTGTTTGAATTTGTTTGACTTTCATTCGATTCAATTAGCTTTTAAGACTGCATTTGACTTTCATTTGATTTAAAAGGTTTGTTTGAATGTATTTGACTTTCATTAGTTTCAATTAGCTTTGAAGAATGCATTTGACTTTCATTTGGTTCAAAATCTTTGTTTGAATGTGATTGACTTTCATTTGATTCAATTAACTTTGAAGAATGCATTTGAATTTCATTTTATTCAAAAAGCATTGTATGAATGTATTTGACTTTCATTTGTTTCAATTAACTTTGAAGAATGCATTTGACTTTCATTTGATTAGAAAAGTTTTGTTTGAATGTTATTGACTTTCATTTGATTAAATTAGGTTTGAAGAATGCATTTTACTTTCATTTAACTCAAAAAGCTTTGTTTGAATGTGTTTGATTTTCATTCGATCTAATTAGCTTTTGAATGCATTTGACTTTCATTTATTTCAAAAAGGTTTGTTTGAATGTGTTTGACTTTCATTAGTTTCAATTAGCTTTTAAGAATGCATTTGACTTTCATTTGGTTCAAAAAACTTTGTTTGAATGTGTTTGACTTTCATTTTATTCAATTAGCTTTAAATAATGCATTTTAATTTCATTTGATTCAAAAAGCTTTGTTTGAATGTGTTTGACTTTCATTATATTCAATTAGCTTTGAAGAATGCATTTGACTTTCATTTGATTTAAAAAGCTTTGTTTGAATGTATTTGACTTTCATTTGGATCAATTAGCTTTGAAGAATGCATTGACTTTCATTTGATTCAAAAAGCTTTGTTTGAATGTGTTTGACTTTAATTCTATTCATATAGCTTTGAAGAATGATTTTGACTTTCATTTGATTCATTAAGCTTTGTTTTGAATGTGTTTGACTTTCATTCGATTCAATTAGGTTTTTAGAATGCATTTGACTTTCATTTGATTCAAAAAGGTTTGTTTGAATGTGTTTGACTTTCATTTGATTCAATTAGCTTTGAAGAATGCATTTGAATTTCATTTTATTCAAAAAGCTTTGTATGAATGCGTTTGACTTTCATTAGTTTCAATTAGCTTTGAATAATGCAATTGACTTTCATTTGATTCATTAAGCTTTGTTTGAATGTGTTTGACTTTCATTCGATTCAATTAGCTTTTAAGACTGCATTTGACTTTCATTTGATTCAAAAAGGTTTGTATGAATGTATTTGACTTTCATTAGTTTCAATTAGCTTTGAAGAATGCATTTGACTTTCATTTGGTTCAAAAACTTTGTTTGAATGTGTTTAACTTTCATTTGATTCAATTAGCTTTAAAGAATGCATTTTAATTTCATTTGATTCAAAAAGCTTTGTTTGAATGTGTTTGACTTTCATTCGATTCAATTAGCTTTTAAGAATGCATTTGACTTTCATTTGATTCGAAAAGTTTGTTTGAATGTGTTTGACTTTCATTTGATTCAATTTTGAATTATGCATTCATTTGATTCAAAAATCTTTGTTTGAATGTGTTTCACTTTCATTTGATCAATTAGCTTTCATTTGACTTTCATTTGATTCAAAATTTGTTTGAATGTGTTTGACTTTCATTTTTCAATTAGCTTTGAAGAATGCATTTCACTTTTATTTGTTCAAAAAACTTTGTTTGAATTTGTATGACTTTCATTTTATTCAATTAGCTTTGAAGAATGCATTTTAATTTCATTTGATTCAAAAAGCTTTGTTTGAATGTGTTTGACTTTCATTATATTCAATTAGCTTTGAATAACGCATTTGACTTTCATTTGATTTAAAAATTGTTTGAATGTATTTGACTTTCATTTGGATCAATTACCTTTGAAGTATGCATTTGACATTCATTTGATTCAAAAAGCTTTGTTTAAATGTGTTTGACTTTCATTTGTTTCAATTAGCTTTGAAGAATGCATTTGACTTTTATTTGATTAGAAAAGTTTTTTTGAATGTGATTGACTTTCATTTGATTAAATTAGGTTTGAAGAATGCATTTTACTTTCCTTTGACTCTAAAAGCTTTGTTTGAATGTGTTTGATTTTCGTTCTATCTAATTAGCTTTAAGAATGCATTTGACTTTCATTTATTTCAAAAGGTTTGTTTGAATGTGTTTGACTTTCATTAGTTTCAATTAGCTTTGAAGAATGCATTTGACTTTCATTTGGTTCAAAAAACTTTGTTTGAATGTGTTTGACTTTCATTTTATTCAATTAGCTTTAAAGAATGCATTTTAATTTCATTTGATTCAAAAAGCTTTGTTTTGAATGTTTTGACTTTCATTATATTCAATTAGCTTTGAAGAATGCATTTGACTTTCATTTGATTTAAAAAGCTTTGTTTGAATGTATTTGACTTTCATTTGGATCAATTAGCTTTGAAGAATGCATTGACTTTCATTTGATTCAAAAAGCTTTGTTTGAATGTGTTTGACTTTAATTCTATTCATATAGCTTTGAAGAATGATTTTGACTTTCATTTGATTCATTAAGCTTTTTTTGAATGTGTTTGACTTTCATTCGATTCAATTAGCTTTTAAGAATGCATTTGACTTTCATTTGATTCAAAAAGGATTGTTTAAATGTGTTTGACTTTCATTTGATTCAATTAGCTTTGAAGAATGCATTTGAATTTCATTTTATTCAAAAACTTTGTATGAATGCGTTTGACTTTCATTAGTTTCAATTAGCTTTGAAGAATGCATTTGACTTTCATTTGGTTCAAAAACTTTGTTTGAATGTGTTTGACTTTCATTTTATTCAATTAGCTTTAAAGAATGCTTTTTAATTTCATTTGATTCAAAAAGCTTTGTTTGAATGTGTTTGACTTTCATTATATTCAATTAGCTTTGAAGAATGCATTTGACTTTCATTTGATTTAAAAAGCTTTGTTTAAATGTATTTGACTTTCATTTGGATCAATTAGCTTTGAAGAATGCATTGACTTTCATTTGATTCAAAAAGCTTTGTTTGAATGTGTTTGACATTAATTCTATTCATATAGCTTTGAAGAATGATTTTGACTTTCATTTGATTCATTAAGCTTTGTTTTGAATGTGTTTGACTTTCATTCGATTCAATTAGCTTTTAAGAATGCATTTGACTTTCATTTGATTAAAAAGGTTTGTTTGAATGTGTTTGACTTTCATTTGATTCAATTAGCTTTGAAGAATGCATTTGAATTTCATTTATTCAAAAAGCTTTGTATGAATGCGTTTGACTTTCATTAGTTTCAATTAGCTTGAAGAATGCAATTGACTTTCATTTGATTCATTAAGCTTTGTTTGAATGTCTTTGACTTTCATTCGATTCAATTAGCTTGTAAGACTGCATTTGACTTTCATTTGATTCAAAAAGGTTTGTATGAATGTATTTGACTTTCATTAATTTCAATTAGCTTTGAAGAATGCATTTGACTTTCATTTGGTTCAAAAAACTTTGTTTGAATTTGTATGACTTTCATTTTATTCAATTAGCTTTAAAGAATGCATTTTAATTTCATTTGATTCAAAAAGCTTTGTTTGAATGTGTTTGACTTTCATTATTCAATTAGCTTTGAATAATGCATTTGACTTTTATTTGATTTAAAAAGCATTGTTTGAATGTATTTGACTTTCATTTGGATCAATTAGCTTTGAAGAATGCATTTGACTTTCATTTGATTCAAAAAGCTTTGTTTGAATGTGTTTGACTTTCATTTGTTTTAATTAGCTTTGAAGAATGCATTTAACTTTCATTTGATTAGAAAATTTTTGTTTGAATGTGATTGACTTCATTTGATTAAATTAGGTTGAAGAATGCATTTTACTTTCATTTGACTCAAAAAGCTTTGTTTGAATGTGTTTGATTTTCATTATATTCAATTAGCTTTGAAGCATTTGACTTTCATTGATTTAAAAAGCATTGTTTGAATGTATTTGACTTCATTTGGATCAATTTTTGAAGTATGCATTTGACTTTCATTTGATTCAAAAAGCTTTGTTTGAATGTGTTTGACTTTCATTTGTTTCAATTAGCTTTGAAGAATGCATTGACTTTCATTTGATTCGAAAAGTTTGTTTGAATGTGATTGACTTTCATTTGATTAAATTAGGTTTGAAGAATGCATTTTACTTTCCTTTGACTCTAAAAGCTTTGTTTGAATGTGTTTGATTTTCATTCTATCTAATTAGCTTTTAAGAATGCATTTGACTTTCATTTATTTCAAAAAGTTTGTTTGAATGTGTTTGACTTTCATTAGTTTCAATTAGCTTTGAAGAATGCATTTGACTTTCATTTGTTCAAAAAACTTTGTTTGAATGTGTTTGACTTTCATTTTATTCAATTAGCTTTAAAGAATGCATTTTAATTTCATTTGATTCAAAAAGCTTTGTTTGAATGTGTTTGACTTTCATTATATTCAATTAGCTTTGAAGAATGCATTTGACTTTCATTTGATTTAAAAAGCTTTGTTTGAATGTATTTGACTTTCATTTGGATCAATTAGCTTTGAAGAATGCATTGACTTTCATTTGATTCAAAAAGCTTTGTTTGAATGTGTTTGACTTTAATTCTATTCATATAGCTTTGAAGAATGATTTTGACTTTCATTTGATTCATTAAGCTTTGTTTTGAATGTGTTTGACTTTCATTCGATTTAATTAGCTTTTAAGAATGCATTTGACTTTCATTTGATTCAAAAAGATTGTTTAAATGTGTTTGACTTTCATTTGATTCAATTAGCTTTGAAAATGCATTTGAATTTCATTTTATTCAAAAAGCTTTGTATGAATGCGTTTGACTTTCATTAGTTTCAATTAGCTTTGAAGAATGCGTTTGACTTTCATTTGATTTAAAAAGCTTGTTTGAATGTGTTTGACTTTCATTTTATTCAATTAGCTTTAAAGAATGCTTTTTTAATTTCATTTGATTCAAAAAGCTTTGTTTGAATGTGTTTGACTTTCATTATATTCAATTAGCTTTGAAGAATGCATTTGACTTTCATTTGATTTAAAAAGCTTTGTTTGAATGTATTTGACTTTCATTTGGATCAATTAGCTTTGAAGAATGCATTGACTTTCATTTGATTCAAAAAGCTTTGTTTGAATGTTTTGACTTAATTCTATTCATATAGCTTTGAAGAATGATTTTGACTTTCATTTGATTCATTAAGCTTTGTTTTGAATGTGTTTGACTTTCATTCGATTCAATTAGCTTTTAAGAATGCATTTGACTTTCATTTGATTCAAAAAGGTTTGTTTGAATGTGTTTGACTTTCATTTGATTCAATTAGCTTTGAAGAATGCATTTGAATTTCATTTAATTCAAAAAGCTTTGTTGAATGCGTTTGACTTTCATTAGTTTCAATTAGCTTTGAAGAATGCAATTGACTTTCATTTGATTCATTAAGCTTTGTTTGAATGTCTTTGACTTTCATTCGATTCAATTAGCTTTGACTGCATTTGACTTTCATTGATTCAAAAAGTTTGTATGAATGTATTTGACTTTCATTAATTTCAATTAGCTTTGAAGAATGCATTGACTTCATTCAAAAAACTTTCTTTAATTTATTCAATTAGCTTTAAAGAATGCATTTTAATTTCATTTGATTCAAAAAGCTTTGTTTGAATGTGTTTGACTTTCATTCGATTCAATTAGCTTTTAAGAATGCATTTGACTTTCATTTGATTCAATTTGTTTGAATGTTTTTGACTTTCATTTTTCAATTAGCTTTGAAGAATGCATTTGACTTTCATTTGGTTCAAAAACTTTGTTTGAATTTGTATGACTTTCATTTTATTCAATTAGCTTTAAAGAATGCATTTTAATTTCATTTGATTCAAAAGCTTTGTTTGAATGTGTTTGACTTTCATTATATTCAATTAGCTTTGAATAATGCATTTGACTTTTTTGATTTAAAAAGCATTGTTTGAATGTATTTGACTTTCATTTGGATCAATTAGCTTTGAAGAATGCATTTGACTTTCATTTGATTCAAAAAGCTTTGTTTGAATGTGTTTGACTTTCATTTGTTTTAATTAGCTTTGAAGAATGCATTTAACTTTCATTTGATTAGAAAAGTTTTGTTTGAATGTGATTGACTTTCATTTGATTAAATTAGGTTTGAAGAATGCATTTTACTTTCATTTGATCAAAAAGCTTTGTTTGAATGTGTTTGATTTTCATTATATTCAATTAGCTTTGAATAATGCATTTGACTTTCATTTGATTTAAAAAGCTTTTTGAATGTATTTGACTTTCATTTGATCAATACTTTGAAGATGCATTTGACTTTCATTTGATTCAAAAAGCTTTGTTTGAATGTGTTTGACTTTCATTCGATTCAATTAGCTTTTAAGAATGCATTTGACTTTCATTTGATTCGAAAAGTTTCGTTTGAATGTGTTTGACTTTCATTTGATTCAATTACCTTTGAATTATGTATTAGACTTTCATTTGATTCAAAATCTTTGTTTGAATGTGTTTGACTTTCATTTGGATCAATTAGCTTTTAAGAATACATTTGACTTTTCATTTGATTCAAGAAGGTTTGAATGTGTTTGACTTTCATTTTTTCAATTAGCTTTGAAGAATGCATTTGACTTTCATTTGGTTCAAAAAACTTTGTTTGAATTTGTATGACTTTCATTTATTCAATTAGCTTTAAGAATGCATTTTAATTTCATTTGATTCAAAAAGCTTTGTTTGAATGTGTTTGACTTTCATTTATTCAATTAGCTTTGAATAACGCATTTGACTTTCATTTGATTTAAAAAGCATTGTTTGAATGTATTTGACTTTCATTTGGATCAATTACCTTTGAAGTATGCATTTGACATTCATTTGATTCAAAAAGCTTTGTTTAATGTGTTTGACTTTCATTTGTTTCAATTAGCTTTGAAGAATGCATTTGACTTTTATTTGATTAGAAAAGTTTTGTTTGAATGTGATTGACTTTCATTTGATTAAATTAGGTTTGAAGAATGCATTTTACTTTCCTTTGACTCTAAAAGCTTTGTTTGAATGTGTTTGATTTTCGTTCTATCTAATTAGCTTTTAAGAATGCATTTGACTTTCATTTATTTCAAAAAGGTTTGTTTGAATGTGTTTTGACTTTCATTAGTTTCAATTAGCTTTGAAGAATGCATTTGACTTTCATTTGGTTCAAAAAACTTTGTTTGAATGTGTTTGACTTTCATTTTATTCAATTAGCTTTTAAAGAATGCATTTTAATTTCATTTGATTCAAAAAGCTTTGTTTTGAATGTGTTTGACTTTCATTATATTCAATTAGCTTTGAAGAATGCATTTGACTTTTATTTGATTTAAAAAGCTTTGTTTGAATGTATTTGACTTTCATTTGATCAATTAGCTTTGAAGAATGCATTGACTTTCATTTGATTCAAAAAGCTTTGTTTGAATGTGTTTGACTTTAATTCTATTCATATAGCTTTGAAGAATGATTTTGACTTTCATTTGATTCATTAAGCTTTGTTTGAATGTGTTTGACTTTCATTCGATTCAATTAGCTTTTAAGAATGCATTTGACTTTCATTTGATTCAAAAAGGATTGTTTAAATGTGTTTGACTTTCATTTGATTCAATTAGCTTTGAAGAATGCATTTGAATTTCATTTATTCAAAAAGCTTTGTATGAATGCGTTTGACTTTCATTAGTTTCAATTAGCTTTGAAGAATGCATTTGACTTTCATTTGGTTCAAAAAACTTTGTTTGAATGTGTTTGACTTTCATTTTATTCATTAGCTTTAAAGAATGCTTTTTAATTTCATTTGATTCAAAAAGCTTTGTTTGAATGTGTTTGACTTTCATTATATTCAATTAGCTTTGAAGAATGCATTTGACTTTCATTTGATTTAAAAAGCTTTGTTTGAATGTATTTGACTTTCATTTGGATCAATTAGCTTTGAAGAATGCATTGACTTTCATTTGATTCAAAAAGCTTTGTTTGAATGTGTTTGACATTAATTCTATTCATATAGCTTTGAAGAATGATTTTGACTTTCATTTGATTCATTAAGCTTTGTTTTGAATGTGTTTGACTTTCATTCGATTCAATTAGCTTTTAAGAATGCATTTGACTTTCATTTGATTCAAAAAGGTTTGTTTGAATGTGTTTGACTTTCATTTGATTCAATTAGCTTTGAAGAATGCATTTGAATTTCATTTAATTCAAAAAGCTTTGTATGAATGCGTTTGACTTTCATTAGTTTCAATTAGCTTTGAAGAATGCAATTGACTTTCATTTGATTCATTAAGCTTTGTTTGAATGTCTTTGACTTTCATTCGATTCAATTAGCTTGTAAGACTGCATTTGACTTTCATTTGATTCAAAAAGGTTTGTATGAATGTATTTGACTTTCATTAATTTCAATTAGCTTTGAAGAATGCATTTGACTTTCATTTGGTTCAAAAAAACTTTGTTTGAATTTGTATGACTTTCATTTTATTCAATTAGCTTTAAAGAATGCATTTTAATTTCATTTGATTCAAAAAGCTTTGTTTGAATGTGTTTGACTTTCATTATATTCAATTAGCTTTGAATAATGCATTTGACTTTTATTTGATTTAAAAAGCATTGTTTGAATGTATTTGACTTTCATTTGGATCAATTAGCTTTGAAGAATGCATTTGACTTTCATTTGATTCAAAAAGCTTTGTTTGAATGTGTTTGACTTTCATTTGTTTTAATTACCTTTGAAGAATGCATTTAACTTTCATTTGATTAGAAAAGTTTTCTTTGAATGTGATTGACTTTCATTTGATTAAATTAGGTTTGAAGAATGCATTTTACTTTCATTTGACTCAAAAAGCTTTGTTTGAATGTGTTTGATTTTCATTATATTCAATTAGCTTTGAATATGCATTTGACTTTTTTTGATTTAAAAAGCATTGTTTGAATGTATTTGACTTTCATTTGGATCAATTAGCTTTGAAGAATGCATTTGACTTTCATTTGATTCAAAAAGCTTTGTTTGAATGTGTTTGACTTTCATTTGTTTTAATTAGCTTTGAAGAATGCATTTAACTTTCATTTGAT
Source organism: Chenopodium quinoa (assembly GCF_001683475.1). Lineage (NCBI taxonomy): Eukaryota > Viridiplantae > Streptophyta > Magnoliopsida > Caryophyllales > Amaranthaceae > Chenopodium > Chenopodium quinoa. Next base: position 14,013 of record NW_018744007.1, read on the forward strand.
TAGAAAAGTTTTGTTTGAATGTGATTGACTTTCATTTGATTAAATTAGGTTTGAAGAATGCATTTTAATTTCATTTGATTCAAAAAGCTTTGTTTGAATGTGTTTGACTTTCATTTATATTCAATTAGCTTTGAGAATGCATTTGACTTTCATTTGATTTAAAAGCTTTGTTTAAATGTATTTGACTTTCATTTGGGTCAATTAGCTTTGAAGAATACATTGACTTTCATTTGATTCAAAAAAGCTTTGTTTGAATGTGTTTGACTTTAATTCTATTCATATAGCTTTGAAGAATGATTTTGACTTTCATTTGATTCATTAAGCTTTGTTTTGAATGTGTTTGACTTTCATTCGATTCAATTAGCTTTTAAGAATGCATTTGACTTTCATTTGATTCAAAAAGGTTTGTTTGAATGTGTTTGACTTTCATTTGATTCAATTAGCTTTGAAGAATGCATTTGAATTTCATTTATTCAAAAAGCTTTGTATGAATGCGTTTGACTTTCATTAGTTTCAATTAGCTTTGAAGAATTCAATTGATTTCATTTGATTCATTAAGCTTTGTTTGAATGTCTTTGACTTTCATTCGATTCAATTAGCTTTAAGACTGCATTTGACTTTCATTTGATTCAAAAAGGTTTGTATGAATGTATTTGACTTTCATTAATTCAATTAGCTTTGAAGAATGCATTTGACTTTCATTTGGTTCAAAGAAACTTTGTTTGAATTTGTATGACTTTCATTTTATTCAATTAGCTTTAAAGAATGCATTTTAATTTCATTGATTCAAAAAGCTTTGTTTGAATGTGTTTGACTTTCATTTATTCAATTAGCTTTGAATAATGCATTTGACTTTTATTTGATTTAAAAAGCATTGTTTGAATGTATTTGACTTTCATTTG